>NC_000069.6:156240972-156473472 GCF_000001635.26 Mus musculus | reverse complement strand
GTTCATATTCAAATGAAGACGGACATAGACATATTTTCCTAGGTGGATGTAAACATATGGAATGTTTGGAAGACAACATGAACTGATGGATCTTAAACCCAAACTTATGAGTTGAATCAGCCATCCTCCTAGAATTAAAAAGTCATATTTATAATAAGTCTATGGATGCACTGGACTAAGATGCATTGCTTGGCATCTATAATTATCATTTCAATTTGGCTGCTTGGATACATTTAAAGGGAAGACAGTCTAGACCTCCATTAGAAGCGGATTAGTGTTCCTCTAAAGCTCTTTCTATTTTCTGATATTTTGATGCACTTTAAAATGAAGTAAATTTGAAGAGTTCTCCTGTGTTTCTGATTGTAAAGATGGATCGCTAAAGCCAGCTCTCAACAGACTTGTGGTGGTGAAATAATCGAGCAATTATATACTGCTTGCGTGCATGTATTTCCATGTTCTTCACAAGGGTTGCCTCTGAAAAATAGGCACTTAATGAAATTCTTAGCTCAGGCTACAATGATTTCTTTGACAGAGTGAAGCTGTTAGGGAGATGTAAGCATAGCCATTATAAGCTGGTCATGATTAATAGTGGTGTCTGATGAATACATAGAGGCTCTTTGCTGTACTGATAGTGGGTGATTATACACTGGAGCTGTTGTCGAATGTTGCGGTATAAGTTAGATGAATGGGTTCCTTGTTAAGAATTTTAAAAGGCAAATGATATTGACTACATACATATGGCTAGAGGCCAAAGAAATATTTTAGTTATTCAAATCCACAGCTAAGGGGATATTCTAATGACAACACATATCTCGACCAGCATGTAAAATTTGGGTTACATCTTATTATCATAATTTTTCTAAGCATCAGACAGACATTTTGTCCTAATAGACTTCTGTCACAAACATCACAAACTACAAAAGTATCTGGAAATATTTCTAAAAGGTCAGTGATGTGACACATGAGCCTATAAAGTATCCTTCTATATTCAGTTTTAAACTAACTTTTTAAAATTAGCAGCCTCATTGTTTCTTCATAGTCTGCTCTTGGTCATTTTTCTCCTCATGGCCTCCATACCCCGACCCCATCTGCTCTTACTGCCCTCCCTGCCCCAGTAGCTCTGATCTGCTTTCACTTTACACAAATAACACCATCTATCTTTTCTCTTAAGCCAATGCCATGACCAGAAGAAAGCTTTATTTTATAGTATGGTGTCAGAGGGATGGAGTCTGCACTGGTAGATAGCAGGATCCAGTAACCAAACACTGGGCAGGAAGTTAAGAAGGCTACAATCCCTCACAGACTAGCCCTAGGGATGCATTTACTCTCTCCTACCCCAATGATAAACTTCCATAATCTTGCCTAAACATCACTAGTAACTGAGAATCAAGTGTTTAATACTTGAATTCTTTCTTTCTTTTTTTTTTTTTAAGATTTATTTACTATTATATCTAAGTACACTGTAGCTGTCTTCAGATGCTCCAGAAGAGGACGTCAGATCTCATTATGGATGGTTGTAATTTGAACTCAGGACCTTCGGAAGAGAAGTTGGTGCTTTTAACCACAGAGCCATCTCTTCACACCCCTGAGTTATTTCTTATTCAAACCACATCATCCCTTCCCCTTAAGTAAGATCTTTTCTTTACTCTGCTGGTACTGACACATCCATGAGCACATAAACACTTACTTCATGTAAGCAAAAACATTCATTGCTGCCTTTCTGAATCCTAATACACTTCACATAATGATCCTAAGTTCATAAATTTAGTGATATAAATTTTTCTTTGCAGCTGTATAAAATTCCATTCTGTATATACCACAGTTTCTTTATTCAGTGATACATATCAGACTGCCTCTATTTCCCAGCTTTTGTCAGAAGTCATGGATTTAAATGTATAAATGAATACCTTTGCCATAGAATTACAGTTTTGGGGCATCATCTAGAGTATTAAGGCTGGACTCATATGGTAGTTTTATTTGTAGCATTTCCTGAAGTCGCATACTGATTTTCCACAGTGGCTGCACAGTTAACATTTCACCAGCAGTGAACAAGGATTCTTCCTCCTTTGCTTTCTTGGTTGTCCAAAACACACACACACACACACACACACACACACACACACACACACACTGGGAAGCAATGGCAGCACAGTCACAATCCAGAAAGACTGTATCCACAAGCAGAATGACACTAGATCTTTATCTCTAACCTAGCTCAAAAATCAGTTCAAAATGAACAAAAGACCAAATGTAAGTCCTGGAAATTTGAAACATTTCAAGACACAAGCACAGACAATAGTGTTCTCAAATCACAGAGAATAACCCCAAAAATCTACAGGCGGGATCACATGAGATAAAAGGTCTCAGCACAAACAGAAAAAGTAGGACCAGAGTGAAGAGACAGCGCATGCTCAGAGTGTGTGGGGAGGCAACAGGTAAAAATTTGCTATCTCCACAGAACTGCAAATATTAACCTCAAAAAAGGAAAACCACCAGTCCCAAGTAGGTTGAAGAATTGAGTAAATGTTTTATTTTTTTTAAAGACAGTATGTAATACTTGCAATATCAATAAATATTGGTAAAGAGTGTTCAACCTCTCTAGCTATCTGGCAATGCAAATTCAATATAGAGTTTTCATTTTAAGGTGACGAGTGAGCCTCCATCTGTGAAGTCTCCTAGCACATATCAGATATGTAGCACACACGGCTGTTTCCCAGTAAGCAAAGCAAGAGAGATGCTGAGATGCTTTTGGCTGGAGACTCCTGGGCCTTTCTTCATAAAGAAAATAATTAAAACCTTTCACAGGTGTGATTGACATGAAGGCGGTAGTTCTGAGAACTCATTGTAAACATGAGCATCTTGCATACTCTTCAAATAATGTACTCTGTGTCTGGGAATTCCAAAGAGCATTAAATTCTCTTAAAATTGTCTCAGTAGGGGAAACAGCATCCCAGGCAAAGAACCTGTCCCCACAAGTGAGAACATAGTCTGCTGTGACACACACTGAACAGAGTTTAAGCCATTAACACCACAAGGCTTCCTACTGCTCAGGTGTTGCTCCTACTTACACCCCAACTCTTGAGAGCTGGAAACAGGCTTGAATATTGGTTTTATGAGACTGCTGAAGCCTGCGCATCCTCCATTCTGTGGGTAGCGGGTCCATAGTGGCTGTGCTGGACCTACGGAACCTATCTCTCAGTCTCCCACCCCTTTCCCCAGGCCTGCAGGTCTAGCTTGGGTAACTTGTGTCATGCACACCGCTCCAAGGCCCTCTCCTGGGAAGCTGGCGTCACCAGGCTTCGATTCTACTCCAATAGCCTCCTCCGTGGATTTGCATTCTTAAAAAAAAAATTCTCCTATACTTTTCTGACAGAAATTCAAATTCTGTCAATTATCCTGATGTAAAAGCAATTAATTTAATGAACTTAAGCACCTAAAAGTAACAATTTTCTTAGCTGGCTTCTGAAAACTCATTGTTTGTGCCAGATTCTCTGTTAAGTGAGAATGGTGATTTCTACAGTGCTGTGGTCATGGCGAGACCATCAGTATATCTAGTTAAACATCTGCGCTTAGGAAAGGAACAAATATTAAATTTCCATTTGATTTATTATGTAAGAAAGTTCCCAGAGTCTATGCTGACATTAAGATGAAATGAACACAACGGAAGAGGAAAAAAAGAGAGACAAGCCTCCAGGGGTAATGCTGCATCTAGTCGATCAGGTGCAAGCATATGCACTATTTTTATATTATTTTTCTGTTTCCTTTAAAACTCCGAATGCCTGACGTAAAGAAGAAGAAGAAATCAAGGGGAGAGGTTAAGTTTCATCATTACATAGATACGATGCATGGGTTCTACTGTGTTTATCAACCAAACAGCAACATCCATCTGCTGCTTAATACTACTCTTGCCAAATTGTGTGGAACCTAATGGCAGCTGTAGGTAGGCCGCCTATCTCTTTGCGAGGAACTAGTGAATAATACTTAGATGGTTGAGAGGCTGCCATAATTTTGTTATTTCTAATTTCCTAGCCTACTTTCTCTCTGCTATTGCAATGGAAACATTCATTACCTAATAAGATCTTCATGATTGGGTCAACCTTTGCCTTGTGCATGCTTTAGATGGAAAGAGCAGATGCTCTGTTGTGGGGAGGTAGAAGTGGGTGAAGAGCCTGGTTATACCCTGTTCTCCCCTTTTCTCCATGTTTGCCTGCAAATGTGGGCTCTTTACCAGCTTTAATGGAAGGTATGACCACCCTGTGTCTTTAAGGACAGACAAACTTAGCTTTTAATTGGCCTTCCATCTTCATGGTTCATACTATTTAGAGTCATTTTACCAAAGCTAGAGACCCCCAGAAGGGTCTGTCTACTGCATGGATGCTGTCTATGGTAGCTGTCTATGGTTGCCTGAGATTGGGCATTAAAGTTGGGCCTGGATGGGAAGCTAGAACTACAATCTCTGTGCCAAACAAATAAATATAATGAGTTCCCGAGAACTGGAATAAAAGGAGTGGGTATTTAAATAGTCGTCTAGACAAATAGAAGCCAGTGGTGATAAATCTATAATGAACAGCTTTTAAGAATTACAACTGTATTTTGCATAATAGATAAGAGCAAATGCCTGTTCTCTTAAATTGACGGGGAAGATTTCTGATAAGCCACATTAGGAAGAGCAGCTACGCTATGGTGAATGAAACTGGTAGGAAAACTCAGCGAGGACATGGCATTCTGTATGAGAACTGTAAGGAATTTGACAGCTGTTCTCTGTGTATTCTTACTCAAAAGCAAGAGGAAAATGCATTTCTAGTTAATTAATGGTATGCTTTTTAAAATTAATGTGCTCACTAATAAAGTAGCTTTCAATTTGAAAGCATTTTATTTCCTGTTATCATTTATTCCTTTTGAATTTAGAAATCAAATTTCGTTCTAAAATATCACTATAGACGGGAAAAGGCATATTTTAGAAGTCCAGGTCTGATTTTTCTCATGCACTGTGTATGTTAAGTTATTCTTTTCAATATGATTAGAAAAAAATTCAGAAATCTCCCTACCAGAATTCTTAAGTAATTATAAATTCTTTTAGTATTATGATTTCTTAAGTAGTTATGAAGTCTTCTCTTGTTATTTTATCTGTCTGGGGGAACATATTCTACTTCCAGTTCACTAATATTACAGCAAATACTAATCTACCACCTGCATTGCTGGAGTAAGAGATGAAGAGGAAGAACCACTCATGTACTGGTCACTGAGGCAGAGACTCAAAAGAAGTTGCACTTTAATGCACATTTCTTTCTTTAAGTTTGATGAAATCACTTTTTAGATTTTATTCATTTCTTGTGTATGTGTGTGCAATTTCTTTTGGTGGATATTAGAGGGTATAGATCACCTGGACCTAGAGGTAAAGGTGGTTAGGAGCCATCTCAGGTGGATGCCATCAATGGAACTTGTGTTCTCTGGAAAAGCAGAAAGTGCTCTTAGCCACTAAGTCATCCCTAACTTTTGTAAAAATTATGCTAGAGGAAACATTAACACATCGAAAATGCATAAAAGGTTAACAGAGCTATCAGAAAGCAGCCCAAATTATTTTACACCTTTAGGCTCTTGTTGAAACTTCAAATTTAAAAGAAGTGCCTTGAGAAACTATCTTTCCTAAAGAACCTGCAACTATTTAGGAACATGTTCATTATTATTTATTCTTTATAGTCAGTCACAGTCTCTGAAAAACTTTAGTGCCCAGTTATGTTTGAGAGCAGCCTTGTCCCACACACTCTCCCCATGTTGGACAAGTTCAACACTAGTGTTTCTCACTATGACAGAGGCTGCTCACAGTCACTGAGCACTTGGGTCATGTCTGGAGGTTCCCAGGATGTAGACTTCAGTTTTATTGATTTAATTAGTATGAATATGAATGGTGCGTTGGAGCAATGACTCCATGGTTAAGAGTACTTGCTGTTCTTGCAGAGGATCAGCATTTGATTCCCAGCACCCACATGGAAGCACACAACTATCTGTAACACTAGTTCCTAAGTTGTCCTTTCCTGACTTCATGGTCCAGAAGAATACATGATCCAAAGATAGTCATGCATACAAAGTACCATTCATGAACTAATTTTAAAAATTAAAATGAGCATAAATACTAAGTATCTCATATGTGCAAAGGGTACAGTATTAAACAGAGTAGACTTAGGATGTTTATAGACCTTTGGTCAAGGTGAAGTCCTTCACATAGTGTCTATTTCCAGCTGGTCATCAGGATTCATTTGTGTTGGTGCTTCAAGACTCAAAAAGAAAGAACCGAGTGCAATGACCCTCACATTTGAACTTTACTCAAAGATCTGTTGACTTAGTCAAATGTTAGGACCGTAGTAACCAGACTGCTGAGGGTGTAAGTCCAGTTGATGCTGAGTCCTGAAGCAGGAGAAGACTAAAGTCCCAGGCAGAATGGGGCTAGAAAGGCAAAGCAGATCCCTCTATTAAGGTTTTGTCATTTTAATCAGGCTCTCAGGGATTTGATGAGTGGAGACATGTATATGTGTGTCACATGGTAATGGCCTCACAGGTAAATGGCAGGCATGTTCCCAAAGATGTGGACACCTCATAACTGAGACCACACAATGCTTACCATCACACCTGGCATGGCAGTTTTTTGCTCCCACATATGTGTACATATACAACTCTCTCCGACATCTACAATGATTACTATTAAAACTAAAATGTCCTATTTAAACCAGTTAAATTTTGGTTAAACCAATTAAATTTTACCAGCACTCTTCTGCTATTTGTCTTCTTTAAAATTTGTCTTGAGATTAAAATCTAAGTACTTAATTTTACCCCTGCCTTTCCTATCTCTATCCCCTCACATGTAACCTTCTTGCTTGCTCCCCTTTTAAATCATAGCCTTCTCTTTTTCAATTACTATTGTTATATGTGTCTAAATAACTAAACACAACCTGCTCAGACCCATTGCTATTAACTTTATCTCTACAAATTCAGTGCTGACCACTTGGTATTGTTTACCAACTAGGGTTCCTTCCCTGGGGAAGGTTATTTCTCCTGCTCTCAGCTTTGTCTCGGGTTGGGGATCCATCAGATCTCCCACTTCCATGTTAGTATAATCTTGTTCAGGTCTTGTTTAGGCAGAGATTTTCAATAGTCAAGATTCCCAGTCCCTGACAGTAGGTTCCTCAGTCATGCTGACTATCCTCTCTGATTTGTGTTGATTAACAGAGTGTCTAGGACATTTTCCCAACACATAGCTGGTTCTGGAAAAATATCTGTTATCTAAATAATTTAAGGAATTCTGCTTTACTTTCAACAGGTGACTGTCACCCTGTTTTAAGAGCAGAGTTTTCCACAGGCAGGCAACCACTTTCTCCTGTTATAATTCACCAATCAGGACTTCTGATATTCTGACACCTACTGTAAACTGAAACTTGTGGTGGGTGTTTTTCTTAACTTTCTAAACTTTATTAATTTTATTTTCCTTCAGCGAATTTCAGTTACCTAAGAGACGTGCCCCTCCCCAACACTCCCTCCTGTATCTCTCGAACAGTGGTATCTGCTGTCCTTTAAAGTTCTGTAGAGCTCATTATAGAACCACAGAATTTTCAGGCCGTGTGTACTTTTAGACACTGGTATAAATTTAGCAATTGTGTGAAGTTTGTGTTCCAGGCCTGCTTACTCCATTCCTGGCAGGCATTTATAGAAGTATCATGCTTTCACACATAGTTTGTGGGAGAGCCTGGATTTTTTGACACAGTTCTCGCAGCACTTTCCAACATGGAGTCAGAGTTAGACTCCAGGATGAACATCACTTTAAAAATAATCAGAATAAATGCCCCAGGAAGGTAAAATGTAGGTTGGACAAAGCATCACCTTGTCTTTGACAAATATGTCTACAGCAGCACATACTTGTTTCTCAAACATGTGAGTTTCTCAACAGCACATTTTACAAATAATGAAAATAAAAGAGAATGCTTAAAATCTCAGGGATTCTAATAAAGAAAAAAATCCCTATAAGAAACAAGACACATTAGAGAATTGTTGAGATCAGTTGCACCAAAAGGTGGGTGACTGCAGGATAATAATGCTTAAGGTCCATGTGAAAAGCTTGAGAGAGCACAGGTAAACCTGAACAGTTGAAGAAAGCAGTGAATGAAAGATTGAACAAAACTGGTGAATACAAGGATCCTGGACCCTGTGCAGAAATGTATTCAGGACATGAAACTGGGTTCTGCTCACTGTTATGCCAGGAAGTGCCCATATTCTCTGTTGCAGGTATATGGGGGGTGGGGAGCACCTTGAGTAGTTTTGTCAGGAATTTATGGTATTAAAGTCAAAAGTCCCAGCACCTTAATGTCTCAGGAATGTTTAGCAAATACTAGTGAACTTCATATCAATGAGCCAGTTGTTAACTGCTCAAAGAGTTTTTGTGGCCATGGAAAGAGATTTTAAAACAAAACCATCAGAATCTTCAGTGTTAGAAGACAGCAGTCTAATATGAGATAGCAAAGGTCAGTGTTAGAAGACAGCAGTCTAATATCAGACAGCAAAGGTCTCTTTCATTTTAAGAGATGGAACTGTAGATGCTGGAGGATGAATAATCTTGTGTTTCTGGATTTCAAAGTTCTGAGAGGTAGTAAGACAAGCTCTACTACCTGTTGGTAATTGACATCCCAATATCTTCTTGCAGCCCCCTTCCAAGCAGATATCACCAAAGAGGACGGGGCTCCTACATTTCAGCTATTAAATTTACAACTCCCTTAGGAAACTCATGCACAATACTACTGAGATAAAAACTCAGCACTCACTATGGGGGTGTTAATAACCCATACAAAACTATAAATGTACCAGCTGATCCATCTATAACAGTTGGGTGTACATATAAAGAAAATAGAGTATATGTAAAAAACAGCCTACATGCTGTGTTCATTGATGTTCTAGAAGGCTGCCAACTGATGTATGGACCTGTGACATATATGAAAATTCAATATAAATATGCAAAATGATAGCATATTATTCAGACATAAAGAAGAATGGAATAGTGTCTTTTTCTGGTGAATAAATGGAATTATAAGTCATCATGTTGGAGGAAATATGCTTAACCCTAGAAGACATTTACCATATCTTCCAACATATATGCCAGCAATAAATAAATAATAAATAATAAATAATAAATAATAAATAAATAATAAATAAATAAATAAATAAATGGAAAAAGGGAAACACGAAGTGAGAAAATGATGATGAGAAATCATAATATGGAGTAAGAAGGAAGGGTAAAGATACTAGGGACATAGTGGATGGAGGGACTCTTCAGGAAGGGTGGCTTGGTCACAAGTATGACAAATGTATGTTTATAAATGTCACTAAGGAATTATTGATCTGCACTGGTAACATGAACTAATAATTCAATAAGTTACCAAACTTTCCTTTGACTGATCCACTAGAGAACTTTCCTTCTCTCCTTCTTACACTGTCCATGTGTTTAATGCTTTGAAGATCTAATTCAGCAACTGTTCTAATCTTTGTTGTATCTTCTCTGTGCTTCCTTCTAAACTGCAAACTCATTTAAGATAGGAAGGAAGCTAGAGAATAGTTGTTATAAAAATAGATTCAAAGACAGATCCTGCATGTTTTTGTACATGGTTTTGATTAGTAAAAGGCATTTGTCAGAAGAAATTAGTGTGTTTGAGAATCATGCAGAAAACCACAAATTTAACCATTTTTACTAGATATTGACAAAAATTAGCTAAATAGTGTTTCCTCTGTACGTTGCAAGTATGATACCTCAACACCCCAAGCTGCAGACAACCCTGGTCCTGTAATTCAGTGTCTATCTCAAACAGACACTCATCACACAGCATGTCTGAGCCTCCTGCTCTCTGAAGTTATCTGTGAATGCTGTTTGCACAAGTTTCTTTTTCTCTTCATAATTCATAAATAGATTTGTGCTGATTACAGGTCTTCTCATACTCATCAGGCGTGGCTTCCACTTCCCTTTTTATGGTTTTCCTTTTTGTTGAGCCAATGTCTCCTGGCCACGTTTCAAGCTGGATTTGACCTTGTTCTGTAGTCACAGATGACCTTGAACTTCTGATTCACCTGCCTCCACCTCCCATGTTGTCAATACAGGTTTGAGCCAACTTGCCCTGTTTTTCTCTGTATTAAGTAGACAATTTCCATGTTCTCCCTTAAGTGAGAGCTCTATGGCTCCTGTGAGCATATCTGAGGTAGCTGTCATTGCCATCTCTGGCAATCAGAGCCATTTATTTTTAAAATGTGAAGTAGAGTTTGCATGAACACTTTGAAGGGTGAAGGAATGGCTATTGAGGGCTCCCAATGGAGGAGCTAGAGAAAGTATCCAAGGAGCTAAAGGGATCTGCAACCCTATAGGTGGAACAACATTATGAACTAACCAGTACCCCGGAGCTCTTGACTCTAGCTGCATATATATCAAAAGATGGCCTAGTCGGCCATCACTGGAAAGAGAGGCCCATTGGACTTGCAAACTTTATATGCCCCAGTACAGGGGAATGCCAGGGCCAAAAAGGGGGAGTGGGTGGGCAGGGGAGTGGGGGTGGGTGGGTATGGGGAACTTTTGGTATAGCATTGGAAATGTAAATGAGCTAAATACCTAATAAAAAATGGAAAAAAAAGGAATGGCTGTTGATCTGGTTTGATCATGGAGAGTCTGTAAAAAGGAATGATTTGTGACCTCAGGGTGGGCCAGCAGGGGCAGGGTAAGATTGCTTTATATCAGGCAAAATACTAATAACAGAAACTGTCACCAGAGAGACCAGAGAGACGGTGAGTAAAGAAACTCTGCTCAGGTGTATGGGCATCGAGGTGAACACAGTCAACCAACCAGAGACTGTTCATGCTCAGGACGCATTTTCCTGTGCTAAGGACCTCAATTTACTGTCATACACAAATTTCTTTTCCCCTAAGAAAACACACTTCATAGCCATGCCATATTCACAACTAAAATGTGAATAACAAAACAGCTGCTTGTTAAAAGTAATATTTATGTAGTGGGGCAATTATCTTCACATCATTTAAAACTCCTGCACTGCTATTTAACCTGTCTTCCACATTGTTGTTATTATGCCAAATCTGGAAGTTGGCAGGCTTAGGTGAAATGTGTATCTTTCATAGCTAAATAATTTTAACTCTCTCTCTCTCTCTCTCTCTCTCTCTCTCTCTCTCTCTCTCTCTCTCCTCTCGCTCTCTCTTCTTATTTGTGTGTAATGGTTTTATAAAATATTAGAGTGTTAATTAATTTGTTAGGCACAAGACTCCAGAATTGTACATTATAAATGAGATATATATTTTGCTGATAGATTTTAGGCAAAGGTCCAACTCTCAAGGTCAGGAAGATATGTTTTCCCATTTAAAGTATAACATCTTTTAAATTATATTGGCATGACTATCTTCTCGTAGCCGAAGATCTACAGCAAACAGCTAGAGGTGTGGAACCTTTAACAAAGCTCAGCTCTCCCAATAACATCTTTAGTAGCAGGTCCTGAGTAGGAAGTGTCCAGAGTCTGTCCAGTAAGGTGTGGTAGCAGTGGAATATGTACCAGATGCTCTCCTTTCAGTCGGAGCTCTGACTGTTATACAGGATCATGCTCCTATCAAATGAGCCTCATGATGCCTGAGGCCCAGGTGGTCTCCCAGAAGCTTGAAGACAAAGCTCATGCTTCGATTTGTATCAGTAACTCACCTGTCTCTTGTCACTTGTAGACTCACCCTATGGGTGCCATTGTGTCACCATTGCTACAAGAAGACAGAAGCCAAATAGCCATATGGAGGAGCTTGCCCTGTGTCATTGCTTTCTCCTCAGCTACAAAGGAGGGAGGTTAGAGCTAAGAAACAAATAAACAGACTTAGGTTTGTGTATTGCTTGGGCTGCAAAAATGTCTACCTTGGGTTTCATTGGCTTTAATGAGAGGCAGGGTGACCTGCATTCAGATCAGAGGACTTTGTATAGACAAAACTTCATTTTGAAAAGTGAGCTTCTTAGAGCTCTGTTTATGAAAAAATAGGAATGATTTCCCTCCAAAGGAAACAGAAGGTGTGTCAGGATTTTGCATTATACACAGAGAGACAGGATTGTTTACAACAGGGTGTTATACATAAAAAATCTCCAAGACCTCCAAAATTGTCTCACTATGTAAGGTATTTTCTTAGCTCTCTTTTATTACAGGTTACTTACCCAGGTTCCCAGTCTACTCAAATAGAACTTTCTTCCACTGGTTGATCTCAGTTTGCAATCCTCCTTTCTCTTCCTGCCAGTTACTGAAATTTCAGGCATGCCCCAACAAACTGAACCACAATTAATCTTTACTAACAAGGTTCTTATTTACCAATGTGAAAGAGCCTAAAGACATTCATTTTGAATTAAATGTTATCTATATTAATTTTATTAAAGTAGACTTTTCCCTGAGATTTCTACAGTGCATCCGAGAGGAACATTCTGGAAAAGGAAAAGAAAGCACAAGAACCAGACAGACAGGATATCAAATGCATGGTGTCTCAGTCTCCCCAGGGAGATGCACAAAGCTGCAGTCAAGTTGTTGGATTAAAGGAGCTTAATTCTGTTTCACCAAAGTAAGGTGATGGAGGTTATACTTCCTTAGAGGTCAGAGAAAAGATGGCTCCAAGCTTACTTCAGCTGGTGACTTGTAAAAGCATGCTTCCTTTTCTTTCCTTCTCATCATATAGAATCTTTTGTTTGTCTTTCTCTTGGTATCTTCTAAAAACCTTAGGTCAGGTCGTCTTGTTGATATTTCCTTCTAAATCCTATGATTCACCATAAGTTCATTTCTGAGTCTTTACCATGTTAGAGGTGAAAAGTCTCTGCTTCAAAATAAGTTCACACTCTGGATCAAGGGAATGGTCCATCTACACACAAAGTATAATTATGGTGGCCTACACATTTTGAAAGACTTTAACTTTATTCTATATATATATATATATATATATATATATATATATATATATAGAGAGAGAGAGAGAGAGAGAGCAAGAGTTTGATTTTACTAGACCAAAGCACATTTCATTGATTTATTTTCAATGATTTTACTCTTTTAGTGGACATATGAAAAGTGTATTCTGATTCTACAAAAAAACAAAAAAAACAAAAAAAACAAAAAGAAAACAAACAATAACAGCAAAACATAACAAAGAAACACCTTACTGTTCTCAGCAGGGATTGATAGCAAGCTGATCATGCCTGGTTCTTGCTAAGAATGGAGTACAGTGAGACTTTCACTATTCACCAGGAAGTAGAAGGTTCTAGACACACAGGACCCTCCCCAGCTCCTGCCATAGCAATGTCACTGTGAGGAAGGTTGACTGTAGCTGCAATGTTTGGAATCAATCTGGAGGGTCCTGTGCAGAAACACTACAGGAGCATATTAGAAACAACATGGTGTTTCTTCAAGGCTAAGCCCTGTGTCCTGCCCCTTCAGCAACTTTCCAAGGCTCACAGGGAAACTGTCATCACCACTTCTTATATGACACATATTAAAAGACTGTGACCATTTTATTATGTAATAAAATTAAATTACAGTGTAATTTAAGTTGCTTAGAAAGGTGGCCCTTGTATCTTGAAATTGAATTAAAATAAATATGTTGTATAAGCACAATTTATGAGGTCATACTAGATAAAATTTTATATTTAAAACATAACCATTACATACATCTGGAATTGATTGACTCATATTTCAGGAGGAACAAAAATCCTCAAAGTAGGGATGCATCCACTGTTTCAAGGAGAGTCCAACTCTCTTAGAGGAGCAAAGACTTTAGGGAGATAAACCTATAGCACAGTGTTTTCCCATAGAAAAATAGGAACATTTTATAATTCTCCCTCAGTGTTCCTAAAACAATCCATCAAGGATAGAACCAAACTGTTTATTGAAAACATATGTGGACTGTGTCATTTTGCATGCAAAGTTTGTTTTTCTCATATTAAATACACAGTAAAATTCATATATACAGATTTAATAAATTGTATGAATTATACTGAGGTTGAGATTTTGAAGAGTGTGATACTGGAGAGCATAGCTGTTGGCTTCCACAAGCGAACAGTCGCCTGATATTTATGACAGATATGTTTAGATTATATAGAAATCCTATATTCTACAAATTCAACAAATAAAACAGAATTCTATTCTCATGTATTTTCTATTTCAGCCTCTTTGATAAGACAATGGGGCTTGTAAAATTTATGCCAACAGAGGCAAAAGTGGCTGCTCTTTATGCCAATGCAGTCCATTAGGCTAATATCAGCACACAAGGTTCAAACTCAGGGAAACAGAAGGCACCAGGGCACTTCTTGCCTTAGATAAAAGAGGGGGGATTAAGGGCACAGCTGCTGGAATCAGAGGCCTTTCTGAATCTTGGGCTTCTCTGGGTTTTTAAAGGTGATGTTGAAGCTAACATACTCCCTGCTGGTTAGTTCAAGAATAATGTGAGAAAGGAGGTTCCAATTAACAGAAACAAAATATGAGGGAAGATAATAGATTGACAGCCATTGAAAGAAGCTTCAAACACTTTCTTCTTGTCAAAAATTATGGATATGAAAAAGATTAAAAATATAAACATCTAAGAGTCTTATAATGTGACTCATAATAGTGACAATGGCAGATGTTTCCAAATTGCTAAATTTGTAGTGATACTTATAAGACTCAACTGAAAAACATATTATTTCTTTTTGGTTTTTCGAGACAGGGTTTCTCTGTGTAGCCCTCACTGTCCTGGAACTCACTTTGTAGACCAGGCTGGCCTTGAACTCAGAAATCTGCCTGTCTCTGTCTCCCAAGTGCTGAGATTAAAGGCGTGTGCCACCACACCCGGCTGAAAAACATTTTTTATTAAAGAGGGTTACTGTGTTAGTTACTTTTCTATTTCTGTTGTAAGACACCATAGCCAATACAACTTATAGAAGGGTTTATTTGGGGTTAATGGCTCTAGAAGGCTAGAGTCCATGACCATCATGTCAGGGAGCAAGGCAGCAGACTGGTAGGCAAAGTGCTGGAGTAGTAGCTGAGTGCTCACATCTGATCCTCGGGCATGATTCAGAGAGCAAGAGAAACGATGGCCTGACATGGGATTTTGAAGCCTCAACTCATCCTACCCCCATGGCCCACTTCTTTCAGCGATGAGCCACTTCTTAATACTTCCCAAATGTTATGACTACTGAGGAAAAAGTATTCAAATATATGAACCTATGGAGACCATTCTCATTCACACCTCCATGAATTACCTGAGTGCATGTAGACTGCTGTCTCTGCCCTTTGGGAAGTAAAGCGCATAATAGTGATATTGCCACACACAGGTGTGAGAGCATCCACTGATATTTGTCAATTAGACAGGAAACATAATTAAACATAAATGTGTGAAAAATAAAACCAGAGACACAGACACAGTATTCCCAGGTAGGTGCTGAAAATTATCTCTGAAATCAAAAGAAAAAATTTCTAAAAGTATGCACCTTAATAGAATGACACCTTAATAGAAACAATTATGAAGATTGTCATAGCAGAAACAGCTGCATTTATGTAGGCCTCCTGATAAATTAATACCACTAAAGAGGGAGAAACTGAGGCAGAAAGGAAGAGACCAAACAGCATAGAGCCAGCTCAGGGGAAGGTCTGTAGAGGATTTGGCAGAAGTAGAGAATGACCTCACCATGATTTCTGTGTTGACCAATGAAGGTGACATGGTGACATTTTAATGCAAAAACAGTCAGCAAGATATATATATATATATATATATATATATATATATATATATATATATATATATATGTGTGTGTGTGTGTGTGTGTGTGTGTGTGTGTGTGTGTGTTTCCAAAATCTAAATTTGTAGTGATGCTTATAAGACTCAACTGAAAAACATTTTTTAAATAAAGAGGGTTATTATGTTAGTTACTTTTCTATTTCTGTAGTAAGATACCATAGCCAACACAACTTATAGAAGGGTTTATTACACACACACACACACACACATATATATATGTGTGTGTGTGTGTGTGTGTGTATATATATATATATATATATATATATATATATATATATACATATATACATATATATATATTCAAATGGTTATAATCATTTGAGGGAAAAATAAAATATGTCATGGAGAGAAAGGCTAAACAAATGAGATTATTAAAAATCTATTTTACTCCTAGGAGATGTGCAAGAGAATCCTTGAACCTAGAGCAAGTGAAGCAAGAGTGTGGGTTCTAGAGTAGCCAGGAGATGCAGAGTTCATGTGCAGGGCATGTAGTGCTAACTTGAGAATGAGATGGAGATGGAATAGAACCGTGGTCAGTTGAAAGTTTATGGTGATGAAATGGACTAGAAACTTGGTCAGTTCAAAGACCATAAGGGCCATATGGAACAGAATCATGGTCAGTTCAAGGTCCATGAGGATGAGATGGAACCAGAATTGTGGGCAGTTCAAAGTCCATGAGGATGAGATGGAACAGAACTGTGGTGAGTTCAAGGTGAATGAGGACAAGATAAGAATGGAATCATAGTCAGTTCACGGACCATAAGACTTACAAGAGATCACCTCAGGGATACAGATAATCAGAAGATCAAGAGAGGTGGGTTGCAAAATCACGTCATTGTGTTGATGTGAGACATTGAGATGTGCGTGGAATGCTCAAATGCATGTAGATATTGGGTGAGAAATTAGGAAATTAGATACTAGAGATTCACAGAAGGGTCAGAGATGTGAAACTAAGTCTTTGTTATATTACAGTAAAGCTCTGGAATAAAATAAACACAAAAAAGTACCTGTGTACTGTGCAATTTTGTTAGCTTGGCCAAGACACGAAACTTTTCTAGGATCCAGCTTAACCACCTGAAAAATGAAATTAATTTCCCTGAAAATTAATCAGATCCGCTAAATTAAATATAATATTTCCAACTGGATAGTGGCTATGAATTTTATTTATTTATTACTATGAATAAGCAGTGATTAAAACCATCTCATTAGATAAAAAATCTAAAAACTTAGTACAAATAAGAAAGGAATCATCATGTAAGTATCTAAGTCTTTGATATTTAGAAATGGAGGAAAGATAAATGTGAGCAATGGGTGCTTTGGAACTACAGAGCAAATTGAAGTGAATTGTCTTCACAAGGTGAAAGAAATGAACATTGCTGAGATAAAAGGCAGTGAGCCTGCGTGATTGGCCATGTGGGACCCAGGAGGAGCTGCTGCAGGACCAGGGGATCTTCACAGCCTATGTGGCAGAAACAGTTGGGTTGTGCGCAGCGAGGGAAAGGCAGCAATGTTGATCCTGCACTGACTTTCCCTGATGCTGTGATGAAATATCCCTGACTTAAGCAATTTACAGAAGTTTGAGATTATCGTTGTTCAAGGTCCATTATAGTGAAGAAGGCATGGAAGCTGGAGATTGGGGAAGCTTGTTGATAAAATGGTCATATTTTTATGAGGAACAGAGGGTGATTATTATTATTGGGTTTCTGTTCACATTCTCCTTTCCTTCCAGATCCCAAACCTATTCATGAAATGTGATCTAACCTCAATTACCCCAAACTAGATAGTCTTTTACAAGTGTCCCTTGAGGCTCAAGCCCTAGGAGATTCTACATCCTATCATTTGACAGTCCATATTTATAACACAAGAGGCCACTCAGGAATGATATGCAAAGAGGACAGGTTGGAAAGTGGCCTGTTGTCTAGCTGTTCCTTTCCTTTGAAGATGGGGGCATGTCTATGAAAGATAAAGATGGTGTCATAAACAACAGAAACAAGGTTGCTGGCATGCTGGTGGTAAAATTATGCTCAAAACTCAAATAGAAGGTTAGAGTTTAAGCAGAAATGCCATGGATATGCTGTGAACTTGTGAATGTGGCCGAGAGTGTGGATACAGATGGAGCTGATAAGTTGGTGGTAGAAAGATGGTCCTTTTTTCTTAATTGCTAGATATTTTCTTAGTAAAATGAGATTCTAGGCAAACAATTGAAATTAAAACAGTACAGATGATTAGAATAGTAAGTTTTCCTTTAAGTTGGGTTCCAACACTTTCCCATAACTCTCTGTATATTGCTATTATTTTTCTAAAATGTTATGAAGTGATCAGGAAAGGGTTAATGTGCACATGCAGATGTAGTGTTAAGACAAACACATGCCTTTAATAAGTGTGGATAACTGAGAGGCACGTAATGGAAAGGCGCCAGACAGCTCATCAGCATGTCATGGAAAGCTCGTCCATGTGGATAAATCTCTCCACAGGCAGAATGTGAAGAGAATGAGGAGAGAGCTAGATAACACCCCACACAAACAGAGCAGAAGAGAACTGGTAGGCAACTGAGAGCATGAATTACATGATGCAGCGAAACCACAAATCAAGAAAGAAAATCCATACACAGAAATCCCTGACATACCTAGCTTCCAAAGTAGGTCAGATGGTAAAGGACAGGGCATTTAGTTATTCATGGCATAAGAAATGTCTGGAAATATCTAAGAGCCAGTCATATCACCTTACAGTCCTCTGGAATTTTCAGTACTCAAAAAAAAAAGAAAAAAAAAAGGTATCAGTTGCCAACCCTCTGTGGGCACATACAGAAACACTCGATGTCAAGGAAGAATCGTTAATAAATATGGCAGATGTCTGCAGTGAAGGCCAGTCATAAATGTGCTCAATGCAACAACAACAAAAAAAAATAATCTCAAATGACTAGAACCACATAATGTTTGGGGTCATCATGTAAATATCAGACTCAAGTTTGTTTGTTGTCAAGCCCCAGGGAACACAACATGTACAAGTAATTCTGAAATTAATCAGGGTGTATGCCTCATCTAAAAATGTCTGCTAGCCTCAAAAATACAGAATCAGTACCGTGGAAAGAGAGCTATCTCCTCACATTCTTTTTAAATTAATGTTTTAGTTTGACATACAAAACAATGGGTCCATAGTGGCACCTTCATGCATATATGCCTCATGTGGCTGAGAGCCGATGAGGATAAGGACAGCTAAAAGAAGTCTAGGCAACACTAAAGAACAGAGACTATCTATTAGACATATCATTCAGGAGCCTGCACAAAGTAACCTGCACAAATGTGGTTATTATAACTCATCCTTAAAAGAGAGGACATATTATCTTATATTAAAGGTATTGACATAGTTCAGGAAAACATAAAATCACAACGATATTAAAAATTCCAGTAAATTTATAAGAAGTGCTGATTAGAGCTGGTCTGACCTTATAAATTACTTCCTGAAAACTCAGTGATAAAAGCTGCATCTTAAAATTAAATTATATCCATTTGAAAGAAGCAGAAAGGGAGCGGTTTAATTTGTTACGTAGATGTTAAGTGCCATAAGCCAGCAAGATGTATTCCAAGGAAAATTAATAGCATTCCATAGATGATTTGAGCTGCTTTTGTCTTTGGAGTCTTTTCACACACACACACACACACACACACACACACACACACACACACACACACACACACATACACACACACACACGAGAGAGAGAGAGAGAGAGAGAGAGAGAGAGAGAGAGATTAAATTTTATATCTTCAACTAATCCAGGTAGAATAAATGTGTAGGGTATAAAGCGTCTTATACAAATAAATTTGAAGTGTACAATATATGGTCCCAGGATTCTTCCATCCATTTTTAAAGATGACTAGAGCATTCAAATTCACACTTTAATGACAAGCCTTTTAGGTGCAGATTTGTAACATACAAATATATAATCATATAACATGCTACAGATTTGCATTTATGTGGAAAGCCAATAAATAGATGTGTGAGTCAGACCCATTCAGCTTTCAGATTGAATGAATGGAAATTGTTGAAAGTGTGATCCAGCGAAGCCATATGCTTTTGTGATTAATGTATCCACTTCACGCAATTGTCAATCTATGTTAAGAGTTTTGACTCATCATTTTACTAGCTGGTCATAAGTGACTGTCTAATTCTCTTCCAGAAAATAGGTGTTGATAGCACCCCCTTCAAGAATGTGGTACATTATGGAAGAGGGGTGCATATGACAAAAGGGGGTGAATATGACAGGCAGGAAATGTGGAGGGTACTGTGAAGTGTTGTCTTCTAGACATGGCTTAGACATTGCAGTCATAAAACCATAGCAGCTGCAGATATCTGAGTGAGTCCTGCAGCATTCAGTCACATGGGAGGGGCACATGAAGCCATACTCCTCCCTGAGGAACTTTGGACCATTTCTAGTTGCTATGAGGTACTTCTAGGCCTCAGTGATGCAGCAGCATATTCCAGTAATAATCTCCTATCTTGCTCATGTAAGTAACAGCATCTCTGAAATTTTTTTGAAACTTGAGAGTAGAAAGGGAACCAGTTGGAGAGAAAATGGCAGTAGGAGAGGGGAGGATGTGAGAGAGGATAAGAGGAGGTGGAGGTGAGCACAATACATTGCATATGTTAATGGAATTGTCAAAAATAAAGGCAAGAGAAACAAAGAGAAAGGCACATGTGGGCAGATGTGGGCTCATGAGGGCGCATTGGTGGAGTACACAGCTATCACATGACATATCCCTGTATTATTTAGATATTGGTCTGATTTGCATTTAACTAATAATGAGGAGCAAACAAAGGGTCACTTAGGAACTGAAATAAACCTCACAAACAACAAGAAAGAAGAAAGGTACTGAAGGAATCAAATATTCATCATACAGTCAATGGCTGTGAGACCTCCTCTGAACGTTCCTGCAGTAAATGTCTAGGGCTGTAGCTATGGACCATATGTTCTCTGTCTGAATCACTAACTCAGCTAAGTGGTCAGGTGTCAGGAGCCAAAACACACAGCAGGGTAGACAACTCCACAGTCTTTATAGCCCAGACATCAATGATTTATCCACATTATTTCACTAAAGATAATAACAAACTTTGTGAAAATGCTGCAAATTGTTTAATAAGAATATTACACAATTTGTTCAAAGCCATAGAACTAAAGGTGATGAATCTGGAGCCTCTTTTTATATCACACACATACAAACAAAAGTGAAACACTAGGGGTTAGCTCTGCTCCTTAACCCTTGTTATATGTTAGAAAACTGCAGATTGATCAGTTTTTCTTAGGATCTTATTAGGCTATATAAGTGATTTCTCATCAGCTAAATACTCTGTGGTCTTTTGAATAGGAATGGTCTCTGTAGACTCATAGGGAGGGTCACTATTTGAAAGAATTAGGACGTATGGCCTTGTTGGAGAAAGTGTGTCACTAGAGTGGGCTGTGGGGTTGCAAATGCTTAAACAAGGCCCAGTGGTTTTATCTCTGCTTGCTGCCTGTTAATCTAGATCTACAACTCTCAGCTACTTCTCTAGCACCATCTGTGTCTGTCTATCCATTGTTATAAAAAACTAAACTTTGGAATCAAGAAAGCCCCAGTTAAATGTTTTTTATTTATAAGAGTTGTCATGGTCATGGTGTCTCTTCAGACCACTAGAATACTGACGGAGATAGGCCTCACATTCTTAGCCAATGACATGGGAAGATTGTGTGGAAGTCTAATCTCAAATTGTGGGAATTCAGAAATACAGGTCATCAAGCATTGCTCTTACTTCTGGTCCTGTTTCAGCTATCAGAGGAATCATCCCCTTAACTCCCAGGAGGACACGCGTGCTTGATAAGTGTTGCTTCGTTTCAGTTTGTATACAAGTAGAACCAAATTATCACTCTTGAAACAATAAACAAGCAAAAACAGGAAGAAAGAATCAGGTGTTTATCACTATTTAGAGATATGGACAGATGTTTTCAATGTTGGACTTTAGAGGGAGGTTTCAAGTTTTGATAACTGACATAATTTTACATGTACATGAATAAAAACATCTTGGAAGTAGGCACAGCAATCAATCTGAAGGGTATCAAAATTCCTTGGTGAATATTATGAGTATGCCTTGGGTTCTATTGATAGCTCTGCTGTGGCATTGCCTACAGTGAACTGTCCCTCCCACTTCTACCAATTGTTAAGACAGTTTTCTAGCAGACATGATCAGAGGCCAATCTGATCAAGGATATTCCTCAGTTGGACTAAACTTGGTTGTATCAAGTTCATAATATGAGTACAATGCAAAAGTCCTAAATTTGAATAAAAGTGCTTCCAAAATGAAGTTTTGTTAAACTACTGTAGGTGGACTTTTACTGATAAATCATTCTAAGTTCTCTATCTTTATCTGAAGAAGTGGAGAGACTGCAGATGGGAAATTCAAATGTTATGACAGTGGTCCCTACTGAACCCACAGTTCAGTAATATTAAGCTGACTTTTTCATGTTCTGTCCATCTGTTTGGCTAATGCTCATCTGCCCTCATCGCTAAAATGACATAAACACACTGCAGCAATCACATCTTCACCCTGCCTTGATTATTCAGATCAAGTTTGAGATGGTACTGATCGACATGCCAGTGAACCAACCAGATGTAGCCATGGGATACCTGTGAACCAAGCAGATGTGGTCATGTGATACCTGGTACCTCACAGGATCACAGAGGACAGTTGGTCCCAGTGGCAGAGACACAGATATTCTCTTATAGCTTTAAGAGCAGAGCTTCCTAATATGTCCTGTAGGCTTATTACAAGTATAGCCTGTGTTTGGGAAAAACAAAGTGAATGACAACTTCAGAAAAGTTACTGCAGAAGCAATGCTGTGTGCCCACAGAGCTAGCTGATCAACTATAGATATAATGTGTATACTTATAATTTATATATGAATACTAATAAAACAAGAATATTTAGACATGAGTAAATTCTACAGTCTACTTGTATATGCAAGAACTTTATCTTAGTTAGGAAGCTCCTGAGAGCAATGTAACTTACTGCTCAGGACCTGTGGGAAAACCTGACATTTCTAGTAATTACATGGTTTTTATGTGCAGGGGTTGTTTTGGTTTAATATAAATACATTATCTTGAACATTCATGAAAGTTAGAATAGATAATAGCAATATGCTATATGCTTAATCAATGCAAAATAGATTCTTAATAACTAAGTGTGCCTACTTTTAATTTTTAAAGAAGTAAGTTCTTCGTTATTCCCATTCTTCTGATTAAAACAACAACAAACTAAAACCCTCAGGCTGATGAAGCTGAACTAACTTCATCAGGGTGAAGAGCTGGCATCAAGGGCCACACTGAGTACCATACCCAAACTTTGTCACTGCATCTTGCATTCAGTGGCTCATTATCTGAGCCCTGTATACTCATTCTGGTGACTCCGGTGGTGGCTGCTATAGTTATACAGCTAGAAGAAGAGAATTTTGACAAACTCAATGGAGTAATTCCTTCTCAACTGATGTGAATGAAGGGCCCCAGTGAGAATGTATTCATGCAGATATCATAAATGTCTATAACTGATACTTAATTTTCTATTTGGTGGAAAATAGTATCTAGTCTAAATATGTTTGGAAAAAAAACTATTAAGAGATGAGGTATGCAGTGAAAGTACATTTTTCTAAGCTGCCCTCTTTTAACAAACTGTTGCACTAAACTTAACCTTTCTCCAAATCATAAAACTAAGCCCTTTTGAACAATTTAAAACATTTCCACAAATGAATAGACACAGCAACATGTCATGAAATATTTCCCAGTTACAATGTCTACACAACTTCACAATAATATATTTCTTTATTTAAAAGCTATTTTATTACTTCTTTACAATGTTCAACATGCCTTTCTCTCCCTGTTATAAAAAGCAGTAATGTGAGGAGAGACATGTGAGCTGAAGCACAGACTGTGAGACTTCCAATTCTCAGAGAGACTGACAAACCACACTGATCACAACTTTCTATGGGGAAATGCTCTGTAAAATGACTTTTTGCATGTGTTTAAATATTACACACAATGGAAAAAATCTTTTCTATAGAAATGCTTTAAAATAATATGCCTGCTGTTACCATGTGGATGCTTGTTTTTTAACAGAGTCTTTTATAATCCCATATACTCTTTTTCCCCTTCCGTTTCAGTTCTATCATGGCAAAAAATGAACAAAATAGAAAATTCAGTATAATTTTACCATTCACATTAGCAAGAGAACAATGCTGAGGGGCTGTGAACTACTCTTCCATCTGGCGTCTCTGAGACTGTTTAGATTAATAGGTACAATAGCAGTTGAATTTTTCTGGGCTAGGGTTCAATGGGGTTCAGTACCACCCCTTGCTGAAAAGATTCATCCACCTGTGGACAAAGAATCCTGTCTGTTACCATGGCTCTGACCAGAGGGCTTGATGCAATAGAGTTTGATTCCAGTTGCAAAAAGAAAGACATACAGTCCAGTTAACAACATTGTCTGTTTCTAGCACAAACTCGTACAGCAGAGATGATCACTGACTTAGACACTTGCAGAGAGCCTTGTAGGATTCTGTTAGCATGTTAGCTCTCTTCTATATGAGAAGATTAAAATATCCAGCTCAATAATACTAATATTACTACTATTACTACTACTGATTATTGTATCACAGATATTAACAGTCACTGATTTCATGATTTATGAAATCCACTCTATTAGTATTATAGAACCATATCTTGTCAATTCTAAATGGGGAAGATTGAGAAGTTCCACACTTCCCAGAAGTACTTATGGCAATTTTCATTCCTTGGGGGAAAGTCGTCATTATATTTAGTGATGCAACCAATGATAAGTCTCCCTTCTTCATTAAATAATACACTATTCATGCTCAGGTAGGTAACTGTTCTTAAACTCAGTGGGTCACGCAGAGAAAGACATGGAAGACGGAAATAGGAGGGTCTTGTATAAGGATGGCCCAGTGGTAGAGGAAGAACTGATGGAGTGGGTAAGGAAGAAACACGTTTTCTTCAAGTTTCTTCTGTGTTTCTGTGATAAAACACCACAATGAAAGCAAATTACAAAGAGAAAAGGTTTGTTTGGTCAGTCCGGGTCATATTCCTTCACTGAGGGAAGTCTCGGCAGGATCTCAAGGCAGGAACCTGGAGTGATCCTGTGGAGCTGATTTACACCTTAGGGATAAGAGATTAAATTCTGCAAGATAAAAATAGTATTGTCCAGTAATGGAGAACAAAGTCATATTTTAAAATAAATCTGTGAATATGATTTCAGAAAAAAACCTCTAAATCAGTTTTTGGTTCTGTGATGTTTCTTTTCCTTAAACAAGAACAAGGAAAAGGCACAGGGACACAAAGCCAGTCTAGTTGGATGTGTCTGAGGTCTGAAGATTCTTACTTTGAGTCCCTCTTGACAGAGACAAGGTTTTGCTCCCGGTGCCCAGATATTAATTAGACTTTCTGCTGTCTCTTCCATGTAGTTCTGATGTGTGCCACCTTCAGAAAGGACAGCTGAGAGAAATAACAGAAAGCACGTGTCAGTATGATCCCACTTTGGAGTTGTTGTGTTGCATCTGTAGGATTAAGAGTTTTAAGGAGTTGTCAAGTTTAATTGGTGAGTTTGCACAGTTTTGGTTTACTGGAGGCATCGCACTACCAAGATCTTATCACTTTCTGTTAACTCTGTGATTTAAATATTGCCATCTGTGAACAAAGCCTACAGATTTAAGAAAACAGCTTCGGTAAATTAAAATCGTAGCTGATGCATAATTTGAAGGTTTCAGCAATGCTTGTTTGATGTTTGGTGTGTTTATAGTTCCTAACCTATGTATAGTAAACATCCTGTCTTTGGCATGTTCACTGGAGCAGAGCACTTTCTACATGTTGCGGGCCTTAAAAATGACAAAGTATGGCAAAATCCAAAATAGCAACAACAATAGAATACAGTCATTTTAAGAACAATAGAAACAGCTCAAAATACAGGTACTAAAGGACTTGGATTCATTCGGACACCAAGCTCTCCTTCCAAGGAGCATTTCTTTCCAGTTGCTTGCATCCACAGTGTCTCCGGCTCATTTTGTTTGTTTTTCTCTTTACTGAGCCTTTTGTCTGAGTATTGACTTAAATGTCTCTTTAAAAGCCACAGAGGGCCTTTTAACACATCTCCAGTTTTTCCCCTAGACTTTTCTCAATTATTCCTCTAAAATGGTTCTTCTTCAAATAGTTATCAAGTTAATACAATTATTTACTAGTGCAAGAACACGTCTTAAAGCTAACATTTTCATGAGACTTGCATGCCTGGTTCCTGTAATAATATGCATTGCCCCTCATTTGTTCTTAAGATAATTCTTTGTGATCAATATCACTGTTGTCCAAGGTTAGCCTGGCAAGGTCTAGGGCTCAGAGCTGAAGTAACTTATTTAGTCATAGAATTAATTATTTTGGAGCCAAGATTGAAACCTATAATATCCCACTTGACAATCTAAAGGAAAAGAGCCTGTTAGGACGTATTATAAATAGGGAGGCAAAGCGAAATGCAGCGTCAAATGAAACCATGTGAATGAAAGAAGGAGCTGAGGAAGGAGGGAGTGCCAACCACATCAACAGGGGTCAGGGTAAAGCCTTCACCTTGTTTCTTCTGGTCATTATCCCCTATCTCCACAATGACTTAGACCTGGCATTGCATCTAACCACAGAGCTACTTCTCTAAGCCAAATATAAGCCTCAGCAGTGAAATGTACTACTTCAGGTATATGGACCTTAGGAAACTAACTATCCAGAGGCCTTGAGCCATCTCTGAGTAAAGATCTGACCTGTAGAGTTATGGGGTTGATGGATTGTGCAACCTAGCAGAGGTTGTCACAGGTTGGCCACAGAGAATCCTCATAACTTGAGACTACTTCATTTGACAAGTAGAGGAATGAAACTCACACACACAAACTATGTGACTTGATAATACTTGCCCAACTAGTAAATTGTAAGATCATGATTTAATACCAGCCTGGATTTCCAAATGCCAAAGCCTGCAGCAGAAAGAAGATCTATCATGTGCTTGATGCACTTGCTGGTACAATCATCTGAATGTTACATCTAGCATAATTCTGAAGAACTTCAGTAGGTTGACTGCATTGTACTTGGTTACTTTCTTAGGCTCAAACAGCTACATGCCAGGAGCTATAGGTGATATTAGAGACTCAGCTGGCAACCTTAAGAACCTTCTCTGCTACAGAAGAGTAGGTGGCAGCTACAATGGACATTCTGATCCCTTTGAATAGGATACCCCCCCAAAGGCATCCTAACTGCAACAATGACATATTCACACTTGACTGTCAATCAAGCACCATGGACCTCTAATATCACCATTTCCTAAATCAATAATGAACTATTTTTTTTCAGCTCTTCATAGGACACTCTTAGTAAGATGCCTAAGCACAGAGAACTGGACATTTATTATTTGAGAATGTCTAATAATGTAAGAAATGAAAGGCTACTTCATTTGAAGTGTGGGTATTCCCATACCTTGTGCTGAGGGCAAAGTAAAGAAGAGAAACATGCAGAAAATCCAGTCATTGTGTGGCTTCATCCTCAACTATCTCATATGCAGGGAGCCAAAGCAGGTCTGATGAGCAGCTCTCAGGAGCCCACTGTGTCCCAAAGCTAGAAGTTCCTTCATAAACTTGTTATGTAAACAGAGTACTTAGATACTGTCCTCTCAGTTTCTTCAGCTATCTTACAAAACAATGGGACTTCACAAATTAGATGGGCAGAGAGCCAGCATTCAATTAACAGAATGGATTATTAAAATTATTTTGCATTTTATATTCTGAAAACTCCCAAACACTATGTGGGGTGAAGGCAGAACCCTTGTTTTATTTACCCTTGCACTGTCAAGTTTCACAACTCTTAGTAAGTACTCAGTGCAGCTTTGTATAGTACAGTGTCTCTCAGAAATTAGCTTCCATTGGAATCAGCAGATGACAGGTTACAAATCTGGGGCTTGCACCTTGGGGCTGACTGAACAACTCCAAAGTGAGGTGAGTCCACCCCACATATGCCCAGGTGACATTCTGGCTTCTGGTCTGGGACTGTATTTCAAAGTTAATTTATACAAGGAAAAAAACCTACTGACTTCAGAGGCAAAGGTCAATGGTGGCTGTATTCTAACCTCCCTGCAGACCCAATCCACACTGGAAATGGTGGATGGGTGTGTTTTAACAAGGCATGTTGATTTCTTTAGAAGTTGGCTCCCTTCTGAAGGTAGAGTGGTCAGTAAGCAGCAGATGTGCTTTTCTGTGGATGTCAGTGCTTTCTCTGGTCCTAAGATGAGATAATAAAGGAACTCTCACCCACTCCCCTGCAGAAGTTGGGAGGTCTTGTTCCCTTTCTGTTCTTCTGGTTGTTGATATAAAGATTTAAATCCTTCCTTCCTTCCTTCCTTCCTTCCTTCCTTCCTCCCTCCCTCCCTCCCTCCCTCCCTCCCTCCCTCCCTCCCTCCCTCCCTCTCCCCCCCCCCTCTCTCTCTTTCTCTTTCTTTCTTTCTTTCTTTCTTTCTTTCTTTCTTTCTTTCTTTCTTTCTTTCTTTCTTTCTTTCTTTCTTTTTTAGATGAGAATCCTTGATGACACTTGCCTCTGTGCCATTAAACCTCCAGGTTAATGATGAGAATGTATCTAAGCCATGTTTCTCTTGTCAGCTCAGACTTAACTCTCATAGACTGCTTTCTTCTCAGTGGCTGAGTAACCTCTGCATCTAGTACATAGCTGTGATTATAAGCCTTTTGAAAGGTACACAACAGTACCTTCAAAAGTGGGGGGTCAAATCCAGAGTAAAGGGGATATCTACAATACTGATTGACATAGAAAGGTCTTTGAAATCTCAGGAAAGTATAAAGGCAATTCACATAGGGACAGTATAAGCAGATACTTAGAAAGGATACATTCACCTTTCAAAGGGAGTAGTGGAGCAGAAGCTTGCAGTTAATATCAACAAAGGTCAGTCACTCACATAGAATTAAAAATCTGGTAGAAAAGAGGAGGATTGAGAGGGATGAGAGAGAGATAAAACAGGGAGGGGGAGGCTAATCAGAATGTGATATATGCATGCATGAAATTGTCAATGCACAAAGCATAAGCCTTATAAATAAGTGGGAGTGGGTGGGTAGGGCAGCAGGGCGGGGAAAGGGTATAGGGAACTTTCGGGATAGCATTTGAAATGTAAATAAAGAAAATATCAGACTCGAGACTCGAGCCCCGGGCTACCTTGCCAGCAGAGTCTTGCCCAACACCCGCAAGGGCCCACACGGGACTCCCCACGGGACCCTAAGACCTCTGGTGAGTGGACCACAGTGCCTGCCCCAATCCAATCGCGCGGAACTTGAGACTGCGGTACATAGGGAAGCAGGCTACCCGGGCCTGATCTGGGGCACAAGTCCCTTCCGCTCGACTCCAGACTCGAGCCCCGGGCTACCTTGCCAGCAGAGTCTTGCCCAACACCCGCAAGGGTCCACACGGGACTCCCCACGGGACCCTAAGACCTCTGGTGAGTGGATCACAGTGCCTACCCCAATCCAATCGCGCGGAACTCGAGACTGCGGTACATAGGGAAGCAGGCTACCCGGGCTTGATCTGGGGCACAAACCCCTTCCACTCCACTCGAGCCCCGGCTACCTTGCCAGCTGAGTCGCCTGACACCCGCAAGGGCCCACACAGGATTCCACACGTGATCCTAAGACCTCTAGTGAGTGGAACACAACTTCTGCCAGGAGTCTGGTTCGAACACCAGAAATCTGGGTACCTGCCTTGCAAGAAGAGAGCTTGCCTGCAGAGAATACTCTGCCCACTGAAACTAAGGAGAGTGCTACCCTCCAGGTCTGCTCATAGAGGCTAACAGAGTCACCTGAAGAACAAGCTCTTAACAGTGACAACTAAAACAGCTAGCTTCAGAGATTACCAGATGGCGAAAGGCAAACGTAAGAATCCTACTAACAGAAATCAAGACCACTCACCATCATCAGAACGCAGCACTCCCACCCCACCTAGTCCTGGGCACCCCAACACAACCGAAAATCTAGACCCAGATTTAAAAACATTTCTCATGATGATGATAGAGGACATCAAGAAGGACTTTCATAAGTCACTTAAAGATTTACAGGAGAGCACTGCTAAAGAGTTACAGGCTCTTAAAGAAAAGCAGGAAAACACAGCCAAACAGGTGATGGAAATGAACAAAACCATACTAGAACTAAAAGGGGAAGTAGACACAATAAAGAAAACCCAAAGCGAGGCAACGCTGGAGATAGAAACCCTAGGAAAGAGATCTGGAACCATAGATGCGAGCATCAGCAACAGAATACAAGAAATGGAAGAGAGAATCTCAGGTGCAGAAGATTCCATAGAGAACATCGACACAACAGTCAAAGAAAATACAAAATGCAAAAGGATCCTAACTCAAAACATCCAGGTAATCCAGGACACAATGAGAAGACCAAACCTACGGATAATAGGAATTGATGAGAATGAAGATTTTCAACTTAAAGGGCCAGCTAATATCTTCAACAAAATAATAGAAGAAAACTTCCCAAACATAAAAAAAGAGATGCCCATGATCATACAAGAAGCATACAGAACTCCAAATAGACTGGACCAGAAAAGAAATTCCTCCCGACACATAATAATCAGAACAACAAATGCACTAAATAAAGATAGAATATTAAAAGCAGTAAGGGAGAAAGGTCAAGTAACATATAAAGGAAGGCCTATCAGAATTACACCAGACTTTTCACCAGAGACTATGAAAGCCAGAAGAGCCTGGACAGATGTTATACAGACACTAAGAGAACACAAATGCCAGCCCAGGCTACTATACCCGGCCAAACTCTCAATTACCATAGATGGAGAAACCAAAGTATTCCACGACAAAACCAAGTTCACACAATATCTTTCCACGAATCCAGCCCTTCAAAGGATAATAACAGAAAAGAAACAATACAAGGACGGAAATCACGCCCTAGAACAACCAAGAAAGTAATCATTCAACAAACCAAAAAGAAGACAGCCACAAGAACAGAATGCCAACTCTAACAACAAAAATAAAAGGGAGCAACAATTACTTTTCCTTAATATCTCTTAATATCAATGGACTCAATTCCCCAATAAAAAGACATAGACTAACAGACTGGCTACACAAACAGGACCCAACATTCTGCTGCTTACAGGAAACCCATCTCAGGGAAAAAGACAGACACTACCTCAGAGTGAAAGGCTGGAAAACAATTTTCCAAGCAAATGGACTGAAGAAACAAGCTGGAGTAGCCATTTTAATATCGGATAAAATCGACTTCCAGCCCAAAGTTATCAAAAAAGACAAGGAGGGACACTTCATACTCATCAAAGGTAAAATCCTCCAAGAGGAACTCTCAATTCTGAATATCTACGCACCAAATGCAAGGGCAGCCACATTCATTAGAGACACTTTAGTAAAGCTCAAAGCATACATTGCACCTCACACAATAATAGTGGGAGACTTCAACACACCACTTTCTTCAAAGGACAGATCGTGGAAACAGAAACTAAACAGGGACACAGTGAAACTAACAGAAGTTATGAAACAAATGGACCTGACAGATATCTACAGAACATTTTATCCTAAAACAAAAGGATATACCTTCTTCTCAGCACCTCACGGGACCTTCTCCAAAATTGACCATATAATTGGTCACAAAACAGGCCTCAATAGATACAAAAATATTGAAATTGTCCCATGTATCCTATCAGACCACCATGGCCTAAGACTGATCTTCAATAACAACATAAATAATGGAAAGCCAACATTCACGTGGAAACTGAATAACACTCTTCTCAATGATACCTTGGTCAAGGAAGGAATAAAGAAAGAAATTAAAGACTTTTTAGAGTTTAATGAAAATGAAGCCACAACGTACCCAAACCTATGGGACACAATGAAAGCATTTCTAAGAGGGAAACTCATAGCGCTGAGTGCCTCCAAGAAGAAACGGGAGACAGCACATACTAGCAGCTTGACAACACATCTAAAAGCCCTAGAAAAAAAGGAAGCAAATTCACCCAAGAGGAGTAGACGGCAGGAAATAATCAAACTCAGGGGTGAAATCAACCAAGTGGAAACAAGAAGAACTATTCAAAGAATTAACCAAACGAGGAGTTGGTTCTTTGAGAAAATCAACAAGATAGATAAACCCTTAGCTAGACTCACTAAAGGGCACAGGGACAAAATCCTAATTAACAAAATCAGAAATGAAAAGGGAGACATAACAACAGATCCTGAAGAAATCCAAAACACCATCAGATCCTTCTACAAAAGGCTATACTCAACAAAACTGGAAAACCTGGACGAAATGGACAAATTTCTGGACAGATACCAGGTACCAAAGTTGAATCAGGATCAAGTTGACCATCTAAACAGTCCCATATCACCTAAAGAAATAGAAGCAGTTATTAATAGTCTCCCAACCAAAAAAAGCCCAGGACCAGATGGGTTTAGTGCAGAGTTCTATCAGACCTTCAAAGAAGATCTAATTCCAATTCTGCACAAACTATTTCACAAAATAGAAGTAGAAGGTACTCTACCCAACTCATTTTATGAAGCCACTATTACTCTGATACCTAAACCACAGAAAGATCCAACAAAGATAGAGAACTTCAGACCAATTTCTCTTATGAATATCGATGCAAAAATCCTCAATAAAATTCTCGCTAACCGAATCCAAGAACACATTAAAGCAATCATCCATCCTGACCAAGTAGGTTCTATTCCAGGGATGCAGGGATGGTTTAATATATGAAAATCCATCAATGTAATCCATTATATAAACAAACTCAAAGACAAAAACCACATGATCATCTCGTTAGATGCAGAAAAAGCATTTGACAAGATCCAACACCCATTCATGATAAAAGTTTTGGAAAGATCAGGAATTCAAGGCCCATACCTAAACATGATAAAAGCAATCTACAGCAAACCAGTAGCCAACATCAAAGTAAATGGAGAGAAGCTGGAAGCAATCCCACTAAAATCAGGGACTAGACAAGGCTGCCCACTTTCTCCCTACCTTTTCAACATAGTACTTGAAGTATTAGCCAGAGCAATTCGACAACAAAAGGAGATCAAGGGGATACAAATTGGAAAAGAGGAAGTCAAAATATCACTTTTTGCAGATGATATGATAGTATATATAAGTGACCCTAAAAATTCTACCAGAGAACTCCTAAACCTGATAAACAGCTTCGGTGAATTAGCTGGATATAAAATAAACTCAAACAAGTCAATGGCCTTTCTCTATACAAAGAATAAACAGGCTGAGAAAGAAATTAGGGAAACAACACCCTTCTCAATAGTCACAAATAATATAAAATATCTTGGCGTGACTCTAACTAAGGAGGTGAAAGATCTGTATGATAAAAACTTCAAATCTCTGAAGAAAGAAATTAAAGAAGATCTCAGAAGATGGAAAGATCTCCCATGCTCATGGATTGGCAGGATCAACATTGTAAAAATGGCTATCTTGCCAAAAGCAATCTACAGATTCAATGCAATCCCCATCAAAATTCCAACTCAATTCTTCAACGAATTGGAAGGAGCAATTTGCAAATTTGTCTGGAATAACAAAAAACCTAGGATAGCAAAAAGTCTTCTCAAGGATAAAAGAACTTCTGGCGGAATCACCATGCCTGACCTAAAGCTTTACTACAGAGCAATTGTGATAAAAACTGCATGGTACTGGTATAGAGACAGACAAGTAGACCAATGGAATAGAATTGAAGATCCAGAAATGAACCCACACACCTATGGTCACTTGATCTTCGACAAGGGAGCTAAAACCATCCAGTGGAAGAAAGACAGCATTTTCAACAATTGGTGCTGGCACAACTGGTTGTTATCGTGTAGAAGAATGCGAATCGATCCATACTTATCTCCTTGTACTAAGGTCAAATCTAAGTGGATCAAGGAACTTCACATAAAACCAGAGACACTGAAACTTATAGAGGAGAAAGTGGGGAAAAGCCTTGAAGATATGGGCACAGGGGAAAAATTCCTGAACAGAACAGCAATGGCTTGTGCTGTAAGATCGAGAATCGACAAATGGGACCTAATGAAACTCCAAAGTTTCTGCAAGGCAAAAGACACCGTCAATAAGACAAAAAGACCACCAACAGATTGGGAAAGGATCTTTACCTATCCTAAATCAGATAGGGGACTAATATCCAACATATATAAAGAACTCAAGAAGGTGGACTTCAGAAAATCAAATAACCCCATTAAAAAATGGGGCTCAGAACTGAACAAAGAATTCTCACCTGAGGAATACCGAATGGCAGAGAAGCACTTGAAAAAATGTTCAACATCCTTAATCATCAGGGAAATGCAAATCAAAACAACCCTGAGATTCCACCTCACACCAGTCAGAATGGCTAAGATCAAAAATTCAGGTGACAGCAGATGCTGGCGAGGATGTGGAGAAAGAGGATCACTCCTCCATTGTTGGTGGGAGTGCAGGCTTGTACAACCACTCTGGAAATCAGTCTGGCGGTTCCTCAGAAAACTGGACATAGTACTACCGGAGGATCCAGCAATACCTCTCCTGGGCATATATCCAGAAGATGCCCCAACCGGTAAGAAGGACACATGCTCCACTATGTTCATAGCAGCCTTATTTATAATAGCCAGAAGCTGGAAAGAACCTAGATGCCCCTCAACAGAGGAATGGATACAGAAAATGTGGTACATCTACACAATGGAGTACTACTCAGCTATTAAAAAGAATGAATTTATGAAATTCCTAGCCAAATGGATGGACCTGGAGGGCATCATCCTGAGTGAGGTAACACATTCACAAAGAAACTCACACAATATGTATTCACTGATAAGTGGATATTAGCCCCAAACCTAGGATACCCAAGATATAAGATATAATTTGCTAAACACATGAAACTCAAGGAGAATGAAGACTGAAGTGTGGACACTATGCCCCTCCTTAGATTTGGGAACAAAACACCCATGGAAGGAGTTACAGAGACGGAGTTTGGAGCTGAGATGAAAGGATGGACCATGTAGAGACTGCCATAGCCAGGGATCCACCCCATAATCAGCATCCAAACGCTGACACCATTGCATACACTAGCAAGATTTTATTGAAAGGACGCAGATGTAGCTGTCTCTTGTGAGACTATGCCGGGGCCCAGCAAACACAGAAGTGGATGCTCACAGTCAGCTAATGGATGAATCATAGGGCTCCCAATGGAGGAGCTAGAGAAAGTAGCCAAGGAGCTAAAGGGATCTGCAACCCTATAGGTGGAACAACATTATGAGCTAACCAGTACCCCGGAGCTCTTGACTCTAGCTGCATATATATCAAAAGATGGCCTAGTCGGCCATCACTGGAAAGAGAGGCCCATTGGACTTGCAAACTTTATATGCCCCAGTACAGGGGAATACCAGGGCCAAAAAGGGGGAGTGGGTGGGCAGGGGAGTGGGGGTGGGTGGATATGGGGGACTTTTGGTATAGCATTGGAAATGTAAATGAGTTAAATACCTAATAAAAAATGGAAAAAAAAAAAAGAAAAAAAAAGAAATAAACTCTGGATATTTCAAGTCATTGACAAAAAAAAAAAAAGAAAAAGAAAATATCTAATGAAAAAAAGAGTCAAAAAATCGTGTGTAACTAAAAAAAAAAAAATAGTAATCTTGGTTTCTGACTCAAGTCACCTGCAACTAACTTTTCTAAAGCAGGTCTTAAAATTTGTTTGTGGCTTGGTGGCCGTGTCTATAACCCCAACGCTCAGAGGCCAAGGATTGTAACACGTTGGAAAAATACATAATAGGTTCCAGGTCATCCAGGGCCACACAGTGAGAAGGTATCTAAAATAAAATGAGCAAGGGAAGGGGACAGGGACTTAAAACTGCTTAGCCAATCAGCATCATTATGTGCTTTCTTCAATCATTAAGGAGGTCATTAGCTTGAGCAGAGACTTCATGCAGCACCGTGAATTTAGCACTTGTATCTGACAATCACAAGGATATGCCCTCCTTGCCTGTATGGGGGGCATTTTTACCTTTTCCTTTTTGCAAATCTTAACCAAGACATGAGATGATAAGCCACCATTGGTTTGGTTTGCCCACTCCCCCTTTTTGGCCCTGGCGTTCCCCTGTACTGGAGCATATAAAGTTTGGAAGTCCAATGGGCCTCTCTTTGCAGTGATGGCCGACTAGGCCATCTTTTGATACATATGCAGCTAGAGACAAGAGCTCCGGGGTACTGCTTAGTTCATATTGTTGTTCCACCTATAGGGTTGCAGTTCCCTTTAGTTCCTTGGGTGCTTTCTCTAGCTCCTCCATTGGGGGCCCTGTGGTCCATTCAATAGGTGACTATGAGCATCCACTTCTGTGTTTGCTAGGCCCTGGCATAGTCTCACAAGAGACAGCTATATCTGGGTCCTTTCAGCAAAATCTTGCTAGTGTATGCAATGGTGTCAGCGTTTGGAAGCTGATCATGGAATGGATCCCTGCATAAGGCAATCACTAGATGGTCCATCCTTTCGTCACACTTCCAAATGTTGTCTCTGTAACTCCTTCCATGGGTGTTTTGTTTCCTATTCTAAGAAGGGGCAAAGTGTCCACAATTTGGTCTTCGTTCTCTTGAGTTTAATGTGTTTAGCAAATTATATCTTATATCTTGGGTATCCTAAGTTTCTGGGCTAGTATCCACTTATCAGTGAGTACATATTGTGAGAGTTCCTTTGTGATTGGGCTACCTCACTCAGGACGATGCCCTCCAGGTCCGTCCATTTGGCTAGGAATTTCATAAATTCATTCTTTTTAATAGCTGCGTAGTACTCCATTGTGTAAATGTACCACATTTTCTGTATCCATTCCTCTGTTGAGGGGCATCTGGGTTCTTTCCAGCTTCTGGCTATTATAAATAAGGCTGCTATGAACATAGTGGAGCATGTGTTTTTCTTACTAGTTGGAACATCTTCTGGATATATGCCCAGAAGAGGTATTGCTGAATCTTCTGGTAGTACTATGTCCAATTTCCTAGGAACCGCCAGACTGATTTCCAGAGTGGTTGTACAAGCTTGCAATCCCACCAACAATGGAGGAGTGTTCCTCTTTCTCCACATCCTTGCCAGCATCTACTGTCACCTGAATTTTTCATCTTAGCCATTCTGACTGGTGTGAGGTGGAAAGCATGCAGCATGACTGTTAAGTCAGAACGGTTTGCAGGTAGTGAGATTGAGAAACGCCCACTGGCCATAGAAACTCATCTGTGAGTGATTTGTATCTTAGTACCAGAGTGTGAATATTTGTCCAAGATTCAGACCTAAACTCTATGTTCTTAGAGAAACTATAAGTGACAGCAGACAGAGAATCTGTCTGGCTATCAGTGCTTAGAACTGGGGCATGCTGGGGCTTTCACTTCCTGGCACATGTACAGCTCACTCAACCTTCCTCCATTCCTTCCCCACCTAACCTTTCAGTGACAGCAAACATGACTTGACAGAGGGCCCAACATAGAAATTACAGGATCTTTAACCTTTCTGTGGTTTGTGACAGGCTTGGACACATCAGGACTAACCCATCGGGGAGGAAAATATCTGTGGAATTGTAACATGACAGCAGAATTTACACTCAATCAGCCATGTGTTTGTGCTTCCTTCCTTCAAGTTAAATAGAAATGAGCAGAAAAAGAATGATGTCCAAACCTAAGAATGCATTTGCTTAAAGTAAAAGGAAGATTTCTTCTCAAATGAAATACAATATACCCAGATAGTGTTTAAAGTTTTAGAATAAGTCATCTAAAGTAACTATTTTAAAATGTAATTATATTTCTGTTCAGGAGTGTTGTGTGTACTCATGTGTAAGCATGTGTGTGCTTATGTGTGAGTATGTGTTTGAAAATATGAGAGTATGTGTGTTATCACAGGGAGAGCAGATAGTATAAAAATCTGTGGAAATTAAACATTTACAAATATATACTTTATATTTGAATATGCATATACCCTGCTGTCTCAATAGGACCTCAGCAGTTCCCAGCATTCTTCATGCTGTGGCTGGATTTTACAGTTCCTCATTTTGTGGTGACACTCAACCATAAAATTATATTTGTTACTACTTCATTATTGTAATTTTGCTACTGTTATGAATTATAATGTAAATATCTGTTTTCCAGTGGACTTAAGTGGCTCCTATGAGAAGGGTTGCAACTCACAGGTTGAGAACCTCTGCTATAGGTGAAAATGTCATAAGCAAAGAGTTTTGAAGTATTTATTCTTCCAAGAATATGTATCCAGTATTAATTTGGCCCAAGGACCAATATCTTACCAATATTTTTACAATAAATAAAAAGGAAAAAGGCATTCTTAGATTACCTCTATACTTTAAACAGAATAATTATAATGTAAACTATGGGAAGTTTTGTGTTTTGTGTAAATTTGTATCTGATTTTTCACCAAGAAGGAAAATAAATTATTTTCCTCATACTATATATGAGATGTAATAAAATGCACTGGTTTACACTGCCATATGTTGAAATGTTAAATTCAACATAATCAAACAAGACTTACCTACGACTTCAGCCTCTTGCATCTTTGCCTGATTACTCTAGATGACTTTCACTGTTATCTTAGCACTCATGGTAATGATGCTCAATGTCCCTTGAACATTACGAAGCTACCACATATGTGTTCATAACTAGACGTCAAAAAACTCTGGGAGGTGAATGGCTATCTCACACAAGCCATTTAGCAACAGGTTATCAAGTAAAAATGAAGAAATTTCATTTCTGTAGAGATATTCACTCCCACACTGCACAGCTTCGTATACTCTCACACTGCATCCTTCACTCTCACACTGCATTCCCTACTCTCACACTGCATCTCTCACTCTCACACTGTATCCCTCATTCTCACACTGTATCCCATACTCTCACCATGCATCCCTTATTTTCACACTACATTCCTCACTCTCACACTGTATCCTTCATTCTCACACTGCATCCCTCACTGTCACACAGCATCCCTTATTTTCACACTGCATACTTCACTCTCAAACTGCATCCCTCATTCTCACCCTGCATCCCTCACGTTTACACTGCATCTCTCACTCTTACACTGTAGCTCTCATTCTCACACTGCATCCCTCACTATCACACTGTATCCCGCACTGTCACACAGCATCCCCTACTCTCACACTTCACCCCTCACTCTCGCACTGTATGCCTTGCTCTCACACTGCATCCCTCACACTCACACTGTATCCTTTACTCTCACGCTGCATCCCTCACTCTCACACTGCATCCCTCACATTCACACTGCATCCCTCATCCTCACACTGCATCCCTCATTCTCACATTGTATCCCTTACTCTCACACTGCATTCCTCACTCTCACACTGCATCTCTCACTCTCACATTGCATCCCTCATTTTCACACTGCATCCCTTATTCTCACCATGCATCCCTAACTTTCACACTGCATCCCTCACTCTCACACTGTATCCCTCACTCTCATACTGCATCCGTCACTGTCACACAGCATCCCTTACTCCCACACTGCATCTCTCACTCTCACATTGCATCCCTCACTCTCACATTGTATCCCTCATTCTGACCCTGCATCCCTTACTCTCACACTTCATTTCTCACTCTCAAACTGTATTCCTCACTCTCACACTGCATCCCTCACTTTCACACTGCATCCCTCACTCTTACACTGTAGCCCTCATTCTCACACTGCATCCCTCACTATCACACTGTATCCCTCACTGTCTCACAGCATCCCCTACTCTCACACTACATCCCTCATTCTTGCACTTCATCCTTTACTCTCACATTGCATCCCTCACTCTCGCACTGCATTTCTCACTCTCAAATTGTATCCCTCACTCTCACACTGCATCTCTCATTCTCAGATTGTATCCCTTACTATCACACTGCATCCCTCATGCTCACACTGCATCCCTCATTCTCACACTGCATCTCTCCCTCTCACACTGCATCCCTCACTCTCACCCTGCACCTGTCATTTTTACCCTGCATCTGTCATTCTTACCTTTCTCACACTGCATCCCTTGATCTCACACAGCATCCCTCATTCTCACACTGCATCCCTCACTCTCATAGTGCATCCCTTACTCTCAGACTGCATCCCTCATTCTCACACTACATCCCTTGCTCTCACACAGCATCCCTCATTCTCACACTGCATCCCTCACTCTCACACTGCATCCCTCACTCTCACACTGCATCCCTCACACTCACACTGCATTCCTCACTCTCACACTGTATCCCACACTCTCAAACTGCACTCTTCACTCTCTTACTGCATCCTTCACTCTCACACTGCATCACTCACTATCACACTGAGTCTCTCACTCTCACACTGTGTCACTCAGTCTCACACTTAATCACTCACACACTGCATCACTCACTCTCACACTGCATCCCACACTCTCACACTGTATCATTCACTCTCACACTGTTTCACTCATTCTCAAATCCAGGCTTTCTTCTGAGTCTGACTTTTACCTAGCATCCAACACCTCTAAATGATCAGTGCAGTGTGTTTAATGCTTTCTAAACTAACATTCAATCTAGACAGCTGTTGGTTGCCCTAAGACAGAAGAGTCACTGTTTCTCCTTTAAGAACTTTTGCCATGGTGGTCATTGTTGTGACTCAAAGGCATCACAGCTGAGTAGGGCTTTTAATTGCTTTTTGTCCCTTGGCAATTTTTATAGCACCTTCTGGTCCAGGTCAGTTCTACCTAGTTTCCTCCAAGATCTATCCAAAGTATGTTGTCTCTTCAACAACAAAATCTTACCTTTAAGTTCTGGGGGCATACAAGGTCAATAGTAGTGACTGTGATATTCTGTTAAGTATCTTCTATTTCTCTGACCAATGATCCAAAGAAATATTTCTCATGCCTAGCAGTGGGACTTTTGTCAAAGAGTCTATGGATCTTGGGAGTATCATTGATACTCTAAATGATATAATTCAATTTTTATTTATTTTATTCAAATATTTTATTTACATATTGTATAGTATTTTAAAGTGTACTTAAACTAATACTATTATGTCTCCACTGGCCTTTGGGCCTTTGGTTTTGGAGAGGCCCCGTCCCCCATGTGGATGTAGGCCATTGCTATTGGGTTGTAAATTTATTTCACAGTTTCATCCTGTAACTATGAAAGTAAGATTAGAAAGGGTAAGATTAATATCATAGTAATGTCCTCCATAATTGCTATTAGACATTTTAAGACAGCTAAAATAAATAGACTGAGTAAACAGAGCATTTTAGCCAAGCATATTTACAGTAGACATTCTTATTTAGTCCTAAGTGTCTTTCAAGAGAGCTTTCAATCCTTTAACATTGCTGTATATTAGGGCAAGAAGCATTTGTCAGTCACATTAAATGTGTCAATTGGTTGTGGGCCAAACTTCAGGCTCATCATCTGAAATATTTACTGTAACTCCTGGGATTTCATAGTGGTATGTCATAAAGGTAAGACAATGGTTCACTCATAAATGTTTAGCAAATGTCTAGCTAACTAATGTCACCTCCTCCCTTTGAAGTCTATGAATGAATATAGAGTTATTCTCAGTGACACAGCTGTTTGGATGATATCACAAAGGAGCACTGAAGGTTGGAGCAGTATACAGACATTAGTGTTGCCTCTTGGCTGAGGGGAGACTGAGCTGTGTTTGAAAAACACCAACATTCTATGATCAGAACATTCTCAACAAAGAAGGTAATCAAAACAATGTTGACATAAACAAGAAGAAAAAACAACATGGTTTTAGAAAAATGTCCTTTCTATGTTTGCAAAATGATAATTTTTAACAGACATTTTGGGACTTCTTCCTTCCTTTTTGTTGAGATGGAACAGCCAATATTGCTATTGCCTTATTGCTTGAAGAACTCATCAGTGTTGTCTTAGACAGTTGTCATTTATTGAGGTTGGGTATTTTTTAAATTTTCTCACCTATTAAACCTAAATGTTTGGATTGAAGTTTTCATTTTCTGCCAAAGTTCCCTCCAACGTGTACATCTAGAGGCTGATGCCAGTCTAAGATCTTGAAATGGCATCCTGGCTATCTGTTTACACTTTAAACTTATACTTTCTTGTTTAAGTCTGAAAACACTGGCGTTGTAGCAGACACTTTGGCTTCCGGACTAATGGTGAATGCTATGTTAGGGCATTATTTCATCATTGGACTCCTCTTTGGTTGAACACTTCAGAATTTTCAAAGCCGAACCCAAGGCCAATTTACTTGGCAATTGTTGAGATATAGGCCATAACATAGGTTGCCACAATGTAAGTAAACACCCTGTAAAGGATTCTTTAGACCACATGTCAGTTCCATTTATTTTGTGACTGGTAAGGTATTTCTCATGATCCTGTTATTAATATTTCCAAGCAAAATTTTATATCTCATAGCTCCATCCAAAGATAGATTAATTGACTATCCTCAGGGTGTTTATCTGATCAAGTCTGATTGTCTTTTTTTTAAAGATATTTTCTTTATTTATATTTCAAATGTTATCCTCTTTCCCAGTTTACCTTCCAAAAATCTCCTCTCCCTGCTCCCTAACCCATCCATTCCCATTCTTGGTCCTGGCATTCCCCTATACTGGGGCAAAGAGCCTTCACAGGACCAAGTCTGATTGTCTTAATAAAAGACTTTTTAAAATTTTTACATCCTGAGACCTACCATGGTGCTATGAATGTGATTAGAATTTGGAGTCAAATGATCAGAAATCTTTTTCATAAACCAATCTTGAAAACTGAATGTATATATCAGCAGAAAGATGAAATGAATGAATAAGGATATGGTGGAGGTTGGATTCAATTCCTGGTATGAAAACTATGAGATGAGGAAACCAGGGGTACAAAACAGGGAAGATGTGAGAGTACTTGCCTCTTCATCATTATACCTCAGAGACTCACATAGGGAAGCCACTACTTCTCAGGAACTGTTTGAAAGCATCCTCTAGCCATCTAAGGAATGCAGATAGTGGAATAGTCAGATTTTCATTCGTGTTTGAGACTCCTCTGTGTCACTCTGTCCTTATTTAACAATTTCAAAATATATCTACTGTTATTTGGATACATTTATCTCCATGAGGTAGAATTACTAGCTCAGTGGGATGTACCAAGACCATGAGTAGTCTACTGAACATGACAGCATGATTGAGAAACATTCTTACAAGACTTTTATCAGTGACAGAAGGACTGTTTATCAAGTAGGATTTCTTAACGTAGAGTTGGATCTAGGCTGAAGCTGACATGAGGTTTAAGCTGAATATTGCATAAAAAATGTTTAAATCAACTTTAATAGGCTAAAAAAAAAACCCTTTTGTGTTCAAACATTAAAAGTTTCTAAGTCAAATAGATATAAAGTTTAGCATTGCAAGTTTGATGAAACAGTTTACTAGTTATGAGTGAGTTTGTGGCTTCTTTGTTGTTTTCTGTATATAAAATTATACCATCTGCACACATTGAAAATTTGATGTCTTTTTTAATCTGCACACGTTGACACTTTGATGTCTTTTCCAATTAGCATACACTTATCTTTGCCTCATGAAGGTTCTGACTTCCTCCTGCAGACCCCAAAGGAAGGACTGGAAGCTAAATCCTTCTCCCATCCTATCCTTAGACAGGCAGCTTTCAGCTTTCTCACTTCACATGACACTCTCTATTGACTCATTGTAAGTGAACTTCCTTAGTAATTCTGTAAATTACTAATTGTAGCTATTTATTTTGAAGGGCTGCTGAATTTTCTCAAATATATTCTGATGTCATAGACATAGAGATGTTTGTATGGTTTTACTCCTCATTCTGTTAGTATGGGTTCTATGTCTGCTGATTTGCATGTTGAGCTATCCTTTCATTGCTGAGATAAACACAACTTTTCACCACAGTAAGCAATCATCATTAGTATGCTTCTTAACTTAGTTTACTAGTATTTGTGAGTATGATTTTTTTTATCAAGAGTATAGGCATAAATTAGACTTACTTTCTTCTTCCTTTCTTGTCATAGTGCCAGTTTTAAATGTTGAAATTTCAAAATGAAAAAACAAACACAATTTCATCTATAAATAGCAAATTTCCTAAGATGGAAATAAAAATATGTGGATTATAGTTGCTTCAAAAAGTGGAAGACTTCACAATCAAATTTAATAGAAGGGATACAATTCCTGGTCACTGAGGAATAAGATAAAGGACATAGGTCAGGATAATGACTACATTGTTTGGAGGAATCAGCAATGTTAAAATGCTGTACCACCAGAGCAATCCACAGCTTCACTGTAATCTCATCAAAACACCAATGCAAAATAACCTTAACTTTGTATCAGTAAACAAAAATTTGTACTAATGTATCCAAATATAATCATAAATTTTGCATCAATATATAGAGATTATTGGCTTATAGAATGCTCTTTGGTTTAAGAGTAAATTCAATAATCTACCCTTACTTCCTATTATTTCTATATTATTCCTATATCCCCCTTCTTCTTTCTAAGCTCTCTCTCCCTATATAAGAAAGAAAGAAGGATAGAGAAAAAGAAAGAAAGAAGGAAATACCTGAGTTTAACCTCCTATACTTTGCTTTCTCCCTCATCAAGGCCATTTAACAACTTGCAAATAATTCGCCAAAAACCCATCTTCTCCTCCTTTTGGAAATGGGGTGCTCTTCCCTTTTAATTGGCTCCTGGTGATGTTTTACTTTTGGGGGGCCCTATAAAAATCGTGATATGTGTTAATCTTAAGAGAGTTAGTCATAACATTTGTTGTCAAGTTTCTGCTTACAGAGAAAATTCAGGGATCAAATGAAGTTTTGGCTGAACGGTTTGTGGTAACAGGCAATCTAGCTACCCGTTCAGAAATATTCCTGGATACAGATTTTTGAAAAAACAGCATTGAGGCAGTCTGATATAGAATCAAGCAGGATGCTGTAATAAATATGTCTCAGCATTTCAGCATCCTCAGAATTCTTGAGGTTGAGGCTTCTCAGGACTGCGTGGACTTCATCGGTGTCCATAAGCATATAACCTTTCATAAGAAATGCACATTTCTACAATAACACATTTATGGAATGTGTAGTGTTAATAGATCAGTTAAAGAAGATTTTCTGCTCTCTATTTAGCAGGTAGGACATCTGTACTTCTTTATTAGTTTGGATTGTATAATTTCTACTACCATTTCAAAGGATGGCAGGATAAGTCATGAGGATTCTGTAGTCAACAAGATTTATTAGACATGCTTAGCTGAAGTTTTGGCTGGGACATTTTCCTGTCTCAGCCACGTTCTGAGATGTTCCCATGTAGAAGGACCAGCACATAGTCATCTGTTTTGTTGATCTTGATTTCCTTCATGTCTGCAGTCAGGATCTTCAGCAGGTATGCCCCTTTTAAGGCTGATTTTCATCAATTTGGAAGGAATCCAATTTTCTTTTCTTGTGGAAACAAATACAAAACCTCTCTCCCCACATGATATATTTCCTTCCCTCCATTTTGAACTTAAGACATTCAAAAATTTAAAGTCAATAAAGCATTACGCAATCTATCTCTGGGGATCTCTGCCACCCCTTTCTCTTTGTTCAGCATTGCTTTTAAAGTATGCTTGGATCTTTCTGAAACTACTCTCCTGTAGGATTGTGAAGTAAACCTGTAATATGCTTTATATTATAACATGCAAAATTGCTTCATTTTACTAGAGACATATGCTGGAGGATTGTTTATTCTAATTTGTACAGGTATTTCCATAATTGCCCTAAGTTCTAATAAATATATAATTATAGAATAAGCTGTTTCAGAACTTAGAGCAGTTGCATACTGGAATCCTGAATATGTATATATGGAATAATGCACACATTTTAATTTTCCAAACTCTGCAACCTGACGCATGTCCATGTGCCAAATTTAATTTCTTTGAGTACCTTTAGGGTTATTTCCTGCAGGAAATGGGGTTTGTTTCTATAAAAAATTTTCTTATATTTCCCTTATTTTGTTGCCAACTGATAGAAAATTTCTTTTTAGTTTTGCTGTTAACATTGTGTTTCTTATGAAATTCTGAAGCACCTAGCATATTTCCTATTAATAGCTGATCAATTTCATCATTACCTTGTGATAGAGGTACCTTGTAGACAAAATATAGAATCTGATATATATTATATACCAACAATGATTTCTATTCCTGACTACTTATTGAATAAATACTGAAGTTAATTCAGAATCATCCTGAATAAATTCAGCAGTTTTGATATGCATAAACCCTCTCTATATATTGAGAATCAGTTCCTATATTAAGATATTCTGGAAATTCTAATAATAACATAAAAATTGACTCTAGTTCTGATTTTCATAAAAAATTTTAATGGTTATTTCATTTATTTACCATTCAAATGTTAACCCCCTTTGCAGTTTCCCCTCTGAACATCCCCTGTCTTACCTCCCCTCAACCTTGCTTCTATGAGAGTGCCCCTCTCCCCCCACAAACCCACTCCTGCCTCACCACCCTAGCATTTCCCCATGCTGGGGCATCAAGCCTTCAAAGGAAGAAAAGCCTCCCATCCCATTGATGCCAACCCACTCCTGCCTCACCACCCTAGCATTTCCCCATGCTGGGGCATCAAGCCTTCAAAGGAAGAAAAGCCTCCCATCCCATTGATGCCAGATTAGGCCATCCTCTGTTGCATATGCCGCTGGAGCCATGGCTCCCTCCATGTGTATGGTTGGTTGTTTAGCCCCTGGGAGTTCTGGGGTGGTCTGGTTGGTTGATATTGTTGTTCTTCCTATGGGGTTGCAAAGCCGTTAGTTCTTCCAGTCCTTGTAACTCTGATTTCTGTACTGAATAAGGGCTATGATTCATCTTATTTATTTTTCTGACTTATAACTTGCTTTTTCTGTCGTGTTTTCATTGGTATAAAATATAGGCACAGACATTGAAGTCTCTTTTATTATATGAGGGAAAATCCAATTAGTTCTTTTTATAAACTAAAGCCATTTGCTTTTGGATATTTGTTATTAATTTCTGCCAAAATTTTTTTCCAATCTCTTTGGCAATGTTCATCTTTTGCCCATAGGAAGGCAATCTCAGCATTAGTAAAAGGTATCACAATCTCAGATGGATCTGCTGTAACTAACTGACAACATCTCATTTTTCCTTCCAGGATCAATTCAGAAACCTTCCCTAATATGGTTTCAATTTTTTACTCTGTTTGTGTGCTAGAAATATCTATTTTAAGATATAATCATCCACAAATTCCTGTGGGAGAATGGTTAGAAGGCAAGATAACTAAAATACAAGCTATCTTTGGATCAAGACAATCTATATGCATCTAAACTGTTTTTATTCCTATTAGAGTCAATTCCTGCTTATCCTTGAATAATTTTCTTGAGCTATTTAAGTCTTTATCAAGTTGTAATGTTTGCAATAAATTACTTAGTTCTTGAGTAGTCAATCCAAATATGGACCTTAGCCAGTGACTATCTTCCAGAAAATTTTGAAAATCTTTCAGGATTATTAATTGGTTTCTCCTGATTTGTACTTTTTTTGGTTGAATTTCCTGCAGACTTATCTAATACCTTAGATAATTAATAAAATCTTCTTTTGTATTTCTAGGTGTGATTTGTAATCTCCAACAAGGTAAAATTCTCTTTGCCTCATTAAATATTTTTTCTAAATTTCATCCATTTGAATCGGCTAGCAAAATATCATTCATATAATGATAAATTACAAATTAAGGAAATTGCTCATGAATTATTTCCAATAGCCACATACATAATATTGGCATAAGGTAGGACTATTCAACTATTCAACATTTCTTGTGGTAAGACTCTGAAATGGTACTTTTTGGTTGGCATGGACTGGTGAAATCTGGGTACTGTAAAAGGAAAACTTTCTCTATTATATTCTTGTAAAGGAAGTATAAAGAAATCACTATGATAGGCCATTCCTTAGATAACAAAGAAGACAATGTGTTTGCATCTGTAAAGAACAGATTCTACAGACAAGCATCATCTTTAGGGACAGTTCCCACTCCAATTGTTGGGAGACCCACATGGAGACTGATCTGCACATCTTCTGCATATATGCAGGAGGGTATGGGGCTTGTTCCAGCCTCTGTATATACTTTGTTTGGTGGCCTGATCTCTGAGAGCTCGTAAGTGAGCTCAAGAGTTAAGTCCAGATTACTTAACTCTGTTGTTCTCCCTTTGGAGTTCCTATCCTGATAATGACCTTCAATCCTTCCCCCAACTCTTCCAATTTTCTGAGGAATTGTCAGAGTGATTTGCAGAGTGGTTTTACCAACCTGAAATCCCATCATCAATGGAAGAATGTTTCTCTTTCTCCACATCCTTGCCAGCATCTGCTTTCACCTGAGTTTTTGATCTTAGTCATTCTGAAAGTAGCTAAAACCATTCAGTGGAAAAAGACAGTAGTTTCAACAAATGGTGCTGGTTCAACTGTAGGTCAACATGTAGAAGAATGCAAATTGATCCATTCTTATGTTCTTGTACAAAGCTCAAGTCCAAGTGGATCAAGGACCTTCACATAAAACCAGATACACTGTGTGTAATAGAAGAGAAAGTGGGGGAAAGCCTCAAACACATGAGCACAGGGGAAAAGCACAATGGCTTATGCTCTAAGATCAAGTATCACAAATGGGAACTCATAAAATGTCAAAACTTCTGTAAGGCAGAAAACACTGTCAATAGGACAAAATGGCAACCAACGGATTAGGAAAAGATCTTTACTAATCTTACATCCAATAGAGGGCTTATATCCAATATATGCAAGGAACTTAAGAAGTTAGACTTCAGAGAACCAAATATCCCTGTGGAAAAAAATGGGGAATAGAGCTAAACAGAGAATTCTCAACTGAGGAAATTCCAATGGCTGAGATACACCTAAAGAAGTGTTCAATATCCTTACTTAAAAGGGAAATGCAAATCAAAAGGACCCTGAGATTCTACCTCACACCAGTCAGAGTGGCTAAGGCCACACTTCTTAATCCTTCCCATGTAATTCCACCAACTTGTCACCAAATACTCAAATACAAGACACTATAAGATCCATTCTAATTCAAATCACCAGGGTGACCTTACTTAAAAGTAAGGGAGAATGAGAATGAGTACATTAGAATAAATTTAGATATTTCAGAAAAACGCAGTACAAAGAGATAGCATTAATGCTTTAATGCTATTTCCATTTATCTGGTAAAAAGTGAAAAGCAAAATAGTTCCAAGTAACTTTCTCAGTAAATTAAAAAAAAAATGGTAACAAGACATTTAATATAGAATTCCGCTAGGTTTTTATCTTCCTCTTTTAGAGTCAATGGCCTATGTTTTATGCTGTCTGTATCTACATTTTTATCATGGACATGGACATCATTATACCAAAGAATCTACATTGATGAATGGCACCCACAGTCACCCATTGTTTAACATTCTATGTATGATCTCCTAGATGTCTTCTCTCTTTCTGATCCTAAAGCACATGAGCACACATATTTTTATCTACTCTCAGCATCTTCCTCTATATCTAGCCCGCCAGCATAATGTTGCTTCTGTCCAGGTTCAGTTCACATTATTATGAAAATCACCATCTGTACTCCTCAATAATTGTACAAAGAGACTGTTAAAATACCATCCTATTTATTTGTATAATTTGGGTGACTTTGTTAATTCTGGTACCTTGCCATGTTTAGGTTCTTTGTAAAAGAATTTCCTTTTCCTTGTTTGTGCAATACTCTAGATAATTTGCTCATCCCTATTTTTCCTAAGGTTCTCAGCTTCAGCTTTCATTTACCTATAGTTGCTCCAAATTTTATTCATTTTTTTACATCTAGAATTTTTCTGGAGTTATTTGTAGAGTGAATATATTAAGTATTTGTGTTTTCTTTTTGCATCACCATATCATGAAAGTGTTCTCATTAAACACACATATATATATGTATATCATAATATATAACATTGTATATTTATATATATTCTGCTAGACTCTGCTTTGAATATAGAAAACCATGTGTGATATTGTGTGCCATTCCTGCCCAAAAATAGAACCAACGGGATGAAATCTCGGGTTTGTGTGGAAAGCAGTTTGTCACTGTTAAATGGGAGCTCATTTCTACCAGTCATATTTTTGCTCCATGTCTATATTATAAATAAGCAGAAAGATGTTTTTTCTAACAAAAAAAAATGTTTCATGTCAAATTCTTCCAGCCCCATTTGGGAATGTCATTGAATAAAATAATAGTAGGCTTCCAAGCTAGGAGTAATTATGTTGCATTGCTCTTTTTTGGCAGGCAGCTATTTTTCCTTGTAAATGAGGCACTTTACCACGAGCTCACATTCTCACTGAGAAGTGGAGGAGGGTTTGATGCAGATGTCGTTCAGGCAAGGTACAGGAACATATTCTTCCCTCTCTCATATTAATGTAACAAAGTGATCAATTGCCTAATTAATCAATCCCTTGTTTTAGAGATGATCTTCGTAAGAGATAGAAATTGGCATTAAAGAGAAAAAAGGCTTAAGGTGAAGTATGTTCTTTTTAGATCTGAACATTACATAACATTTTTATGTAGAAAATACTGTAATATTGTTCTTATTAACATTTGCTATACATTAAATCTTGAGAAAATACATTTTGTTGCTTGCCATTTTTAGAGTCATAAACTAGCACACTCCTTCCAGCCTATGCTACCTACCATAGGAGATCCACTAGCTTCATTTTGAATTTTTGATAGCAGAGGCATTTGATGGCACCATGTATTTTAATTTAGATAATATGAAAGCCAAGAAAAAATTGGTATTGTAAACTGGTACCATTTTAGTGTTTAAGTCAGGTCTAGAAGCATCTAATACCTATAGATGAGGGAACTGAGTATTTTAAATACATATTTCAAATATGTGAATCTTATGGAAGCTGTGTGTAGGAGGAATTCATAGATTCTGTTCTAGGAAGAAGACTTGTTGCAGCTAACCCTTATTGCCAGTTCATGAAGCCTTCAGCTTGTCAGGCATGGAGTCTCATTTGCATCTCATTAAGCACTGAGGTAGTGACATCATGCTTCCTGAAGATGTTTGCCATTTCCCAAGAGTCACATAGAAAAGCAGTTGGAGCCAGGGCACAAAGTAAGGTGTCTTTATTCCTGTAAAGAGTGTACATCTTAAGTCCCATGGGATGTGTGTTTCTCTGCAGTCTAATTGGGGAAAATAATACCCTTCATGAAAGCTGACATTTAAAAGAAGGAGGAGGAGGAGGAGGAGAGGAAGAAGAGATCAATATTTGAAAATTGTCTTTGCAAGGAAGATGCTGGATTACAGTTCCTTGATGAGTCTTTAGCCAAATGAACAATAGCAGAGTAGGCATTCCCAACAACAAAGTATTCAAAGTATTCAAAGAGCAGTTCTGTACATTGCTGAAGAACAAACACATCAGAAGAAGCAATTTCCAATGTCAGATATAACTCATTCAGGAAATGATGAGCATAACTCCACACACTCAGTATTTTGCTCCATCAATGGAGAATGAAGTTTCGGGAAAGGTGTTCCCTGTCACAGAGCATTTCTAGTTCTTCTGCCAGGAGATGATAAATGTTCATTCAAAACTATCTCTATGGTGTCTCCTCCTAATTTCTGGTTCATCTTTGGTTACCATTTTCAAAGTTTTTTTTTCCTCTGAATTATGGTAAAATTCAAAGACATATTTTTTTGGAAGTTTTCTGGGCAAAACCTTCCATCCTTTAAGAACCACATAGAGATCTGGAGTGGTGAAAAGCCAGCCAACAGCCTGACACCTATGGGGCTTCACCCCTGATGCTTTATTTGGCAGGTCATAGACAGCTGGTAGAAATTCAGGTAAGCACATTGTAAGGGCTGGAATGCATACCTCTAGCCAAAGAGGCTATTGAAGCCCCCAAAATACAGTTCAACAGCACTCCTGATTGCCCACCAGAGCCACTTGGCCTGATGATGCCATGGCCCTGATGATGCCATGAGCTGTGGTTTCTGAATATGTAATAATCAAACTAGAAGAGGCTCAATGGCTCCTCCCTGGTGTCAAGTTCTCAAGGGGCCTGAAGTTGACATGCAAGTTGCTATGGAAAATTATCAACAATGATTAAATTGTGGTCTTAAGTGTGAAGTACCTGATGGCAAGATGAGTCCGCTTGTGAGATTGTAAAATGTCTGTTATAGGGACAACCAATGGTTACCTAATGAGATTTGAGGCTTCACTCACAGGAAAGGATTACATTTAGTTCTGTATTGTAAGCCAGAGCAATGATAGGAGTCCAAGATAGGAGAAGTCAAAGGAAAAACAGGAAAAGTTGTTGTAGTTCTGGTAAACAGACATGGTGTGCCTGACACATTCTCCTTTAAGCAACTATGCTTCTGCTATGGAACAGTAATCTTCTGAGCTTTAGTTAGAGATACTTTTTATTTATCATTCATTCATTCATTCATTCACTCATTCATTTATTGGTAGCAGTCAACATTGAATACAGAAATTCATAATTGTTAAAAACCCAGAATTTTTTTATTTTTATTAGATATTTTCTTTATATGCATTTCAAATGCTATCCCGAAATACACCCCACTCCCCTACCCACCCACTCTTGCTTCTTGGCCCTGGCATTCCTCTGTACTGGGGCATATAAAGTTTGCAAGACCAAGGGGCCTCTCTTCCCAATGATGGCCGACTAGGCCATCTTCTGCTACATATGTAGCTATAGACACGAGTTCTGGGGGGTACTGGTTAGTTCATATTGTTGTTCCACCTATAGGGTTGCAGACCCCTTCAACTCCTTGGGTGCTTTCTCTAGCTTCTCCATTGGGGGCCCTGTGTTCTATCTTATAGTAACTGTGAGCATCTACTTCTGTATTTGCCAGGCACTGGCATAGCCTCATATGAGACAGCTATAACAGGGTCCCTTCAGCAAAATCTTTCTGGCATATGCAATAGTGTCTGGGTTTGGTGGCTGATTATGGGATGGATCCCCAGGTGGGGTAGTCTCTGGATAGTCCATCTTTTCGTCTTAGCTCCAAACTTTGTCTCTGTAACTCCTTTCATGGGTATTTTGTTCCCTTTTCTAAGGAGGAATGAAGTATCCACACATTGGTCTTCCCTCTTCTTGATTTTCTTGTGTTTTTGCCAAAAACAAAACAAAACAAAACAAAACAAACAAACAAACAAACAAAAAAACCCCAGAAAATTAATAGTGGTGACTTTTCAGACCTAAAGAAGACATCTGTATTTCTGCATTTAATGTGCACTGAACACCATGGAATCAGGGCCAGAAAGAACATAGGATCCAAAGCAAGGGGAAGAGTGCTGTGGAGCATGACAGCAGCCATAGCATGGTCTCTGAAGTCTTGAACTTACAGTAGCCATGATTGCCTGCATAAAACCTGATCATCAACATTCTATCATGGAAGAAGAATGGGTTCATGGACCCCACACTCCCTGAGGATTTATACACAGATACTGATGTGGTGGAAGAGACATTTTCTTCTGTGGTGTGGCCACTGTCAAGGCATACATATTCTTGTAAACAACTCAATGCAACAGGAAGGTTCATATATACAAAATAAATGAAGTAGAAGGGGATGTCTGGAAAAACAAAGAGAATTAATGAAGTGGGATTGGAGAGAAGAGAGGGGAATGGTGGTGAATATAATCAAAACGCATCATGCACACATATGAAAAAGTTATAATGAAACCCATTATTAAGTATAAATATCTGCTGAGAGAAGCATTTCAAAAGATTCATATTGAAAGCCATTTTTCTGACATTGTTTTTTCATATCCTGAGAAGAGGAAATTAAAGACATACAAGAATCTCCATCAGCAGAATTAATCACATGAGTCTGTGTAGGCGCATATCTTCAGCTATGTTCAGCTGTACGATACCAACACAAACTCCAGCCAATACCTGATTGCTTTCTTGTTGATTCCAGGAGCTGAAATCTCAATTGGGATTCATTTTTCTATTTAAATGCAGATGTGACTTGCCACCTGAAGGGGAAAGAATTATTTTTTGAGTGAAATACTGATACATAGGGCATCATTTACATGAATACTCCTTCCCTATGAGGAAGGCATTTCCTTATTCTATCTTGGATGTTCCTTGCAATAATTTTATAACTTTTTTTATTTGTTTCATTATTATACACTACAATTTTATGGAGATAAATAAAAACCAAGTTTTCACTGAGTGACAGAAAGATGTGAGTGAGTCTTAAATTAGAAGTGATAAAACAGTACCAAATCAAAATTGAAAAGGGGTGTGGTAATACATTATCAGAAAAAATATGCAGAGCCATATTATATCTTTCCTTTCTGTTGTCTTTTTTACCCTTTAAAACTTGAATCCGACAAAGAGTGCTTTAAAATATAGAGATTTGTGTTATACACATTCATGTCATACATATCCATAGAACTACTATAATCTCTTTCAGCAAGGGTATTTAACAAAGCAGATAGAAGTGGACATAAATCACCATTAAAGAGTAGTAGAGACTGCTGCTAGATGACTCTTTTTCCATTGAGTATTAGCCAATGATAGCTCTATCTCACAAGAAACACATAACACTTTTAGTGTGTTCAAATGCTATGATAATCTATCATATTATATATCCATGTGTTGAATTAAATATAAATATAAATCCATGCAGTTTGGATAATATACCTGAACAAAATTTAAAGTTAGAAAATGCCATTCATGTCAGATCTTTAATAGAAAATACCACACATTTATTTATAACATATATCCTCATCCAGAAGAACTCCATTTGAAATGGATCCCTTACCATTTATGATAAATAACACATTTTATAATTTCTTAGACTTAAACATTTGCTCTCATTTGTTAAACAACCATACAAAGTCAATATAACCATACAATTAGTATATGTTTCCTATGCCACGGCTTGAAGATTCCTGGTTAAGTAGCCAGTCTCTGAATTTTGTGGCCTTACAATTGAGTGAAAATGCCAACATTCAAATACTTAGAGTATTTTATAAACCTTAACTTGGAACATGTATATCTGAAGCAGTCTAACCTTGGTTTCTTTGATGAGTTTCTTGGGTTTTTCTTTTTTTTTTTTTTTTCTTCAGTTTTTCTGATAGCTCCTTCCAAACATCCCTAGAGACACAATTCTTTTGTCAGTATCCACACTATCTAAAACATGCAGAGCAGTTTACCACCCTGTCCCAAGTAGCACTTCCCCCATCTATCACCTCTATCAGGGATTATCACACACTGGCATATGTTAGCATCATGCAGGTACTAACTTGTGATAAAGCCAGACTTAACAGGACTCTGGCTTGGTTCCAGGGATTTTAAAGTAATTCCTAGTAATCTTGGCATGGTTCATATGCAACCTCACTGCAAGAAACATTCACACAACATCCATGAATATTCCCTATTTAATGCTAAGCTCAGTTCTTCTGGGACTCAGTGACATTTAGCACATTTATCTAACAACCCAGTGAAAATGACTCTAGGTTCTATCAAATGTTCTGTATTCCCCACATGTTCTGCCATCATGAGGATCTGTCCTTCACTCCTCAAGCAAGTCACATCCAAGGTGGTACCTTTGACTTTTCCCTGAGTTTATTCCTTTTGTTTGCTTAGTACTAGATCTGCTGATTCTAGCTGCACACAGATAAGTCTCATCTCTTCCCCTCTTATCACCTCTTCTATTATCCTTAGAGTTACTTTCACTCACCTTTTATATATTGATTCCATAATTTGTTTTGTCTGACTCAAATTAAATTTCCACTCCACATGATGATCTCTGTAGTATTAACAGAATCCCACTAATAAGGAAAAGCTACAGCTTCCTCAGTGAGGCTACAATTCCTCTCCGTCTTGTTACCCTCACTATGCTCATGGCAAATGTGGTGTAGCCATCAAAATTCATTCATTTTAGCTTCTGGTCTGCATTAGTTCATTTGAGCTGCTATTCCAAAGAGCATTATGGCATCTGCCACAGAGGTTTCTGTTCTAGCATTTTAAAGGTTAAGTTCAAAGCCCAGATGTTTCCAGAAGGGCACTTGTCCTAAGTCTTCACAATGTCTCTCCAGTCTTTTATAAGCCTTTTACTCAGCCATTATAGTTTTGCCACACTGAATAAATACTTCCAAAGCTCCAACTTCTAGTAAATCCCCTTTTAGAGCAGGGTGCCTTAAAGGGTCCAGGAGGATTTAGATGCTCAAAGGTGACTTAGTCATGTGATATGGACTGCCATGTTTCACAGCTCTCTCATTTTCAGCTAGATGTCATGCCCTTGATGAATGCTCCCTCATATAGGATGCTTTGCTTGGCTTGGTTTTCTGCATGCACCAAGGTGGGTATTATCTAAGTTAACACATGAAATATATCTTACCAGAAGGTATTTGATACATATTTATAGTAAATGTTACTTTGTGTTATTGGAAACTCTAGCATCCATAATATACTAACTTCAATTAGATATTGAATAATTTTTTATATTCTTCAGTATATAAGAAGGTCCCTAAATGTAGGGAATTTTCATTCATAGACAGTGTATACTCACATTTTTAGGGTGCTGTATATTTGGAAGTCAGAAAATATTCTTATTAAAGAATCTACTAAAATGTACAATAGCCAACCCCTACTTCTCATTTCCACCACGCCGTCTTGAGTCTAAATTATAACACCACCAAGTTCCATCTAGTAAATGTAATTATTCATTACATACTTTTAAACACTAATTCTAAGCAGCAACAAGAATTTTATGGCTGCTGTGGATTAAATGAGGAGTATCTACCATGATCTTATGTATATGAACACTTGGTTCCCAAATACTAATGGTAGTAGTATTGTTTGTATTTGAAGGACAGCTCCTACATGTTGATAGTGGTGGGATCTTAAGGGTAAAGGACAGGATGCGATGACATTCAGAGGTGTCATAGAAGGACACCTAGGAGTTATCCTACAAGACACTGGGTTCTAGCCCATTCTTTCTCTTTGCTTCTGATTCCCAGGAGGTTTATTTATTCTACTACCTTCTTGGGCCAAAAAGTACTGCCTGACCATAGTCCTAAAGTTACCAGGGACCAGCCACCATGGACTTACTCCTCTGAAAGCATGATCCAAACAAAATAAAACGAAAACAAAAACAAACTGATCCAAATCACAACCAAACAAAAGCCAAACCAAACCAAACCCAACCCAAGCCAAACCAAAACAAAGCAAAACCAAATGAACAATAACAACAGCAAACTTTCTGTTCTTAGAGCTGGTTTCCTGGGGCATTTTGCCACAGTGGACCAAAGCTTACAGAGGAAAGACAATACTGTGTGTGTCTTTCACTTGCTACCTCAGTGTCTCTGTTGGTGCTGATATTCTCATCTCTCCCCAGCCACTTTTCTGATGGAAGAAAACATTGAATATAAACTTAATGGTATTTCACTTATGTTCTTTCTCCATCCTCATGGCTGATAGCTCCTGGTTTCTTCATTTCTTTCCCTTTGGAGAACAGTGTTTTGAGTTCTTTGTCTGTCTATGTCCTGTGAAGCAACTTCCCTCATAATTCCTAGCTTGGACCTGTGCCCCTCAGAACCCTGTATTGCCATTTCTGTCTCCAGCCAGGCTTTCTATTCTTTCAGCTCAAAGTTCCTCACCATGACCTTGCTGTGCTCAATGCATTTGCTTCTTGCTCTCTACATGCCCGCCCTTGACACTTAACCTTCTGTTTTCCCATCCTTCCACAGATCTCCACACAAATGAATGATTTCCTTCCTTCCTTCCTTCCTTCCTTCCTTCCTTCCTTCCTTCCTTCCACTTCCCTAGCTGGTTCCTTTCTCCTCCCTGGATGAACTACAGATTTAATAAACTATATCTTTATGTAAACAATAATCAGAATTTTTCTAAGAAGAAAGTATATATATATATATATATATATATATATATATATATATATATATATATATTTGTGTGTGTATGTATACATATACACACATACACACACACACACACACACACACACACACACATACATATGCACTTGAGATTTAACAAAACCAATGTGACTTGGACACATATACTGTTTCCCTTCTCTACAACAGAAGTTGTCTCAGGCACTGAACTTAGGAGTAGAGACTGTACATAAGTCTACTTAGATCTCTGCAGTTTTGCTGTCACCATTCCATGCAATAAATATGTTTGTTTCAAAATTACTAACAGTCTCCAGGTGTCTACAGTAAAGGGTTCTGCTTGTGAATCACAAACCTTCAGCATAGTTCTCTGGAGCAACCTACACCGTGTAGTACAATGGACGGTGGACACACTGGGTAGTACAAAGGGTGGTGGACACAATGGGTAGTACAATGGACGGTGGACACAACCTGTAGTACAATGGTGGTGGACATACTGGGTGGTACAGTGGGTGGTGGACATACTGGGTATTACAAAGGGTGGTGGATACAATGTATAGTACAGTGGGTGGTAGACATACTTGATAGTACAATGTATGGTGGACAATCTTGTTCACCTGTTCTAAGAAACGAGTGTCTCCAACACAGCTGTCCATCCATGTCCATTAATATCTGTGGGAATGTCGAAGATGAACCTCACTTGGGTCTTTGAACCACGGGCGAAACACGGGTTCTGGTTACAAGTGGGCGAAGAGTCAGAGAGAGTGTGTTGAATCTGAATGTCATGTCCAAATGAACACCAGACTTTTTACACAGAAGAAAAAAAAATACGGGTGAACACATCCGCCAAGTTACAGTGACACAAAACAAAAGGAATGCATACATCAAAAGATTGCGGTTTACCACTTAAAATGGAGCCAAGTGAACGTTCTGATGCAATCCTAGTCTATTGTTAAACCCACCACCAGGGCTTCTTTAGTAAATACCTGATTATACTATTCCTCTGGGCCTAGTGAAGAAACCTGTACCAGGGGAATTCCCTTCCACTAACTCTTTCATGGACAATCCACCTATTTGCTAGGCCATTGTGTATTCCTGTGTTTGGGTGTGACTAGGCTATTGTCCTAAATAATCACTATGCAGACTAGCCCTGAGCTTTTTCTGTTCTTTGTAATGCCTGATTTTATTTTCACTGTCTCTACTAGAAGTGAATTTGAATGTTACTAAAAAGGTAACATTCTTACTGAATTCCAAGCTCACCTGGGCTTCAAGGAATTTCTAGGATCCATTGGAACACTGGTGGAAGCTTAGCTATATGTCAAAAATCAATTCTTAAAGGCACTTATAATAAAACAATACTGAAAGAGAGCACATGGATCCATACACCAGACTAATGAGGGGACAGGGTTTGAGAATATGGGCTATGGGAATACCAAGGTTCCAGGAAGCATAGTTTCCTTGAAACTCTTTGCCTCATGAGTGCTTCCAGGCCTTTCTGCCTGTCAAGCAGACTTCACTGGAGTGGGTGTAGCATGAGAAATTATTCCAGATGTTACCTGCCAGATCTGCCTACCTTCCTATGCACTTAAAGACAGAGCTAAACTATTTATAATACCTAATACATTGTTGAGTATAAACACAGACTTGTTACACTGTACCATTTAGGGAATAATGGTGGAGACTCTATGCACACATGCTCTGCACATTCATAGTTATCAAAAATGCTTTTGATCCGCACTAGTATGAACCCACAAATGGATATTCCATAGACATTCAGGCTGACTGTGTATATCACATGAGGCTGTATAGAAGCCTAGAATGTCCTGAGATCTTGTCTCTGGTTGACCTCCCTACATCATTATATGTGGTCCTATAGGATTAAGCAACACTCATGTTACTGCAGGAAAAAGGTGTATTTTAGTTCACCTCACACCTGGTGCAATATAACCACTGCATGAGACTGTATATATATATTGAAGATTTATTAGCATGTATATAATACAGAGAATAAACAATTACATGACCCTGGTGTGTACATGGCTAACATTATTCATATGTGTTATTATAACTTTAACCTTTTGGCATTATAGTAAAAAGCATGTTGGGTGGGTAAGATGAATCAGCAGAAAAAGGTACTTCCTGACAAACCTAAGGACCTGGATTGGGCACCTTGGACCTGAATGGAGGATGGAGAGTCCTGACTCTCAGATGCTGTTCTCTGGCTTCTAGACGCCCATACACATACATGCACACACACTATCACTCACAAAATAATTTTTAAAAGATAAGAGAAAGAAACCTGCCTTCCCTAATCTGCTGTCCCAAGCCATCTCTCTCCTTCAACTCCTCTTCTCCCTGAGAAGAAAAAAAAATCTGTTTGTCATTCAAATGACTTCTGAGTTTTACTAAGAAATTCAAGTCTAGAAGCCAAGCTAGAACAAACTGTGGGAAATAATTGACAGACATTTTAAAGGAAGAAACTTGTGTTCATGGCATTTGAAAGGACTGTTTTCTTTTAGAATATTTAAAATGCAAAGTATATAATACATTTCCACATTTTGTTTTAAACCAAATACATTTTCAAAGAAGTATCAGTATGTTTATATTTTAATGCCTCTTTCTCCATCAACTAATGCTGTTTTTTTTTTTTTTTTTTGTTGCCCAAAGCAGCGTTGAAAGAGTATAGTATGGTAATTGCTTTCTTCTCACAGCAACTTCCATATGCTGAAGATGTGAATATCCCTCTGTGATTGGCCCACTCAAATGTGAACATGCCCAGCGGGAAAACGAGTTCAGCTTGTTAATCATTTTGGAATTTTTTTTTGTTTGTGACATGTTAATGAGGTTGTACAGTTTTTTTCTCCTCATGCCTCTCAGAGATACCTAGTCAGGGGCTTGATACAGCAGTAGGATAAGTCATCTCTGTCTCTCTCTCTCTCTGTCTGTCTCTGTCTGTCTCTGTCTGTCTCTGTCTCTCTCTCTCTCTCTTTCTCTGTGTGTGTGTGTGTGTGTGTGTGTGTGTGTGTGTGACACATTTCTGTCAAGTTTTGCTGTCAATCATGTATCTCCAGGCCATTGTCAGTGGTACAGTTTCCAGTCATGGCTTCTCGTGACATACTTCTAAGACCCAGAGGCTTTAGATTCCACATTTACATCCAAACAGCTCCTTCATTAAGCTCCAACTCTGATTTCCAATATATCAAATTTGTATGTTGTACAAAGCAATAAAATGATTTCTAGCATTCTGTTAATTGGCTTTGTTTATATAATTATTAAATTAAGATTGCCATGAGTGTTTCTTCATCTGGAATGATAATTTCAAAGATGGCATTTTACAAGTAATTTCAGAAGACTGGAGTTTTAAACTCTACTTTTTTAAATAGAAGGTTGTTTTTTTTCTTACTGTAGGAAATAGTGAAACAGAATTAAATGAAGTCAAAGTAAAATAAACTCATAAAATGTGCAAACTGCTGGATATTTTAAGAGAATTAAGTTGAATTTTAAAGATAGGTTGAAGGAGTTCATATATTTTCAAGCAACAATTATAACAAAGCCAGTGATTAATAAAGTATTATTGCCAGTCTTAAGAAATCTACTCACGCTTCATTGTACCTTGAGTACTGTTGGGCCCAAATGCTTCTTCTGTGTATAAGTAAAGGATGTTTCTAAGTTGGAAACCTAGGGTTTCTTCCCCTAAATAGGTTTGATGAAGGAAATACTGCATTATTTTGAATTACTAAACAGACATCTTTCCCATTAACAAACTATAATCTGAGTAAGGATTCAAAATAAGCAGAAAAAGTTAAGTTTACCTATTTGGGTATTTATGTGACAGTTCAATAATAGTACAGAAAGTTATGTTCTATAGTTTAGTGTAGATTACAGTATTTTCATTAATAATATATTGATTATAAAAGGAAATAGATTGCATTTTATAGATAAAAATCTATGGTCAATTTAAATGCCTATTTAAAGGGAATCTAACTCTGCTGAAAGTTAATGGGGTATACAGGGTCTGTCTTCCATTATCACGTTATGAGCAGAGTTTTGACCTTCAAGGATCTCAGGAACCTGCCTGAGATAAAATGGTGTTCTTCAAGTATGCAAGATAAAATAGAACAGCTTATGTTTGCCAATTCATCTTCTGTGACCTGTCAGAAGTGGTCAACTCAAGATTATCAAGGACTCATTTTAATCTTGATTTCAATTTCTTTTCTCAGATTCATTTGGCCTGGAAGCAAAAGTAGCAAAGATTCCTGATAGGATTTGCAATTTGAATCTCATTCTCTCTTCACATCCAGATTAAGGACAAAATCTGGAAGTCCTTGGAATTAATGCTCAGTATTTTCCGTTTTTAGAATCATTTGAACATGAAAAGAAGTGGAATAGAAGACCTTGCATGCTCTCTTCTGCTCTCAGAGGTAGGTGGACACAATTCCAGGTTTCTCTTTGAAAGTCAGACAGTCATTTGAATCTTTGAGGCTATTGTTTGTGGGTTTTATTCAGAATAAATTTTAATATTTTTGCTCTAGATATCTATGCTGCACTCTGGTAGCCCTGATACACTGCCACTCTTGCTGAAAATGCTTAGTGATGTTGACTGTGGCTTTGCTGACACACATCCTTTGATAGGATGGTGGTACCTGGCTGTCCAGAACACTGGCTTGGAAGTTTTAACCCCCTTTCCAAGGAGAATTCCACAGTACTTTCTAGCTTTTGTGAAAGCCCAGGAAACTCCCTTTTAACTGTTCTACCTTTCACTGTGCTATGCATGTCTGCTCTTGTGACCTTAGGTGCTGTGCCTTTGCACTAAAATGGAGCACTCTGCCTTTATCCTGACCCTTCCTTAACCAGAAATCCTCTATCTCCAGCAGCTCCATCAGGCCATACCTCAGCCCTGTTGCAGCATGCTTGGTCTTCTAACTCCATAAATGATGCAATGATATTTGCTCAACTCTCTCTGTCTCTGCTTCTGTCTCTGCTTCTGTCTCTGCTTCTGTCTCTGTCTCTCTGTCTCTGCCTCTCTCTCTCTCTCTCTCTCTCTCTCTCTCTCTCTGTGTGTGTGTGTGTGTGTGTGTGTGTGTGTGTGTCTGTGTGTGTGTGTGTGTGTGTGTGTGTGTTCACAGACTATGTCTGTATGCTGGTGTATGTTGTTTACATCCTCTTTCTCGGTCTATCTGTCTATCTTTCTGTCTTTCTGTTTCTGTCTCTCTGTCTGTCTCTGTCTCTATCTCTGTTCATTCTCATTACACACTAGCTTAGAGCCATCTTTAAGCTGTTGTTTATAAATTTGGGGTGGTTGTCTGCTACTCTTGAGCACTTGCCAGGTACTTTGATTGGAAGTATTTTCACCCTAGTCACTGTCTTCTCTCCTTTTGCTCCACCCATTTCCTGTTGGCATTTGAGCTATGGTTTCCTCTGTACCAGCGTGGGCTTCCTGGTACTCTCACTGTTATTCCTGTCTTTTAGGGCTCTTGTCTATATTGTAAACTCTAGATTGCATACATAGACATCTACCTTACCAATGCCTGCTCAGTGAAAACAAAGGCAGCTAAGAGAGCCATCTGGTCTTCTTAACTGCAGAAGTATGCAGCCTGCCATTCCTTGGTTTGGTTTGTGTAAATGTCCCTGTGTTTGTGACTTCTTTGTCCTTTTCTCACCAGTGTTCTTCCTTCCAGTAGCCTTTCCTTTCCTCATCTCTTCAGGGATCCTAAAACAAGTAAGCACAATCAAAAACTATTTCAAAATAGAAATTGAATTTTGCTGTGCATGTCTCCCCTGCTACAGCTTCATCCCTTTCTTTCCCTTTAAAGCCAGAGAATCAGCATCACCCAGCTCCATATATCTATGTCCAATATGACTACATCTGCTACATTCTTTCAGCATGGCTTCTGTCATCATTTTGCTATGACTTCATTTCATGGGTGAAACCAAGGACCTTGTGTTCATGAATATGGTTAGGATTAAAAAGTGCAGGTGCATTCCAAGATGCTAGGGTTAATATGGTCCTATAAAAAATATTCTTGAAATACCATCTTCCTGGCCTTTCTTCCAAACTGTTTGTCCCCTTAAAATTGTTTATAGCTTGATAATTATAAATTTCCTCAATTCTCAACTCAAATCCTACTCCTCTTATTCCACATTCTCTTCTTCAGATATCCTCAAGTAGACCCAGGTGTCTATACAAACCATGCTCTCATTCTCAAGCTTCTCCAAGTTACACGTGCCAACTTGAATCTCTAGCCTCTTGCATAGAAAGTAAAGGAAAGATTCTTTCAAAGGAACCATTCTGTATTCATCATTTGAGGCCTTTCTTTAAATCTCTTACTTCTGTATTCATCTCTTTCTTCAATAATTTCCCAGCCTTAGGTATCCCCATGACCACCCTGTAGTCTCTCTTCTTGCATTAGTTACTTTCGGTGTTCTACCTGCTCTGGCTGCTCACTTAGTCCTCCCTTTATGCTATAAAGGGCTGAATGCAAGTCACCACTCAGGTCTCAGCTGAATCACAGCCTCAGGATCCATGATCTTTCTGACTAGGCTGTTCTTGATGCACGTGCAAGTCATTTCTCCTTAAAGGTGTGCAGACATTGTCAGTGATCACAGCATAGATAACCTGATCAATAACAGTTTCTTTCGAAGATCATTGCAACTTTTTCTTTTTCTCTTTCTTTCCTTCCTTCCTTTCTTCCTTCCTTCCTTCCTTCCTTCCTTCCTTCCTTCCTTCCTTCCTTCCTTTCTTTCTTTCTTTCTTTCTTTCTTTCTTTCTTTCTTTCTTTCTTTCTTTTGATGGAGGTACAAAACAAATCCCAATATCTACACAAAACCTAATATAACAGCAGAGCAAGAAAGATTCATGGTTCGAGAATGAAGACATGATTAAATTCTACATCCTGCTACACTAATGGACAGCAAACATTCCAGAAAGAAGGGAAAGCTGATTGAAGACTGCACAGCTTTGCTTGAATGATATTAGAAAGAAAATAAAAATAGAATAAATCTGCAATTTAGGATAACATATTTATATTCAATTCTACTCTGTTCTTGCTTCCTTTCCTGGTGTTTGATCTGGCATTTGAACAAGCCAGGGCAATTCATTTTCTTTCAGATTAAGAAATATGGCGCATTGTCCTTCAGCTCATTTATTAGTGCTTGTGATTAAGGTAGGCTATTCTAGTTTCAGTTGAAATTGGAATGTCACTTGGTTGTATACTTGTGACTGACCCAAATGACTAATCATTTACATTTTGCTCTATATTAAACTCTGGATTCTTGGAATTGAAAAGCTCATCCTGTCTTTGGGACTCTGGCTCCAATAAATGTATTTTTCATGTTTCACACAAAGAGAAATGGTTATAAATAATATAACTTTCACTTTCTCAGGGCACTCCATAACCCCTTATTGAAGGTGGCAGGCATGCATGATCTAAAAAAGTCGTTTTAAGTGATGGTTCATTTAAATACATTTTAAAGTTATCAGTAGTTGTAACCTGTCATTATTACAGGAGATTGAAAACCACAAGCATTAACAACTAATCACTAATTAAAGTCACTGATGGGAGAAATTTGGAAGAAACACTGTGTATTTTTGCTTTGGAAGAAAATTCAAAAGTTTGTCGAGGCTCTCATTAAGGTTCTACATTTTATCTAGTTCAGGATGACTAACACACAGATTGTGCACTCTGTATTAATTACCACTTCCGATTCAAACTTGAAAATACATCATTGCCTTTTCATTAAAGAAAGGCAAATGCCAATCCCCATTAATTAAAAGAAAACACATTATCATAGGATGGGATTACAGAAAACCCTTAAAAATTGTCACATTGATTTTGAAATAAATATTTTAACACAAACATCAATGAAATTATATTAAGTAATTAAAGACAAACTGGGAGGCACAAACACTGCTCCTCCTGTTGCTGCAGAGCAACCATCTCTGGACCTGTCTAGCCTACCCCATGTAGCCATCAGAACTCAGTTCTGCAGCCTTTCAATCTCTGTTGTATACTCAGTATCTAGTCTCTTCCATCAAAGGTGGCAGCCAGTCATGATCTTGATAGGCCTGCCTGTTGTTCTAGCTTTTAATTAAAATAATTAGTTTGGATCCAGACTCACTGCTATCTTCAGTCATAAACCACGACAAGCCTTCCAGCCCACACTGGCTACTTTTTTTCAGTCATATCATACCATTCACGCATCTTAGTTTTTCTTTTCCTGGTGAGCCAAACGCATGTTTTCAGTCTAGGAGCAAATTTATTGACTAGATTCTTGGTTAGTTTTCAAAAGGTTTCCAATCTGAGTAGAGTTGCAGTCTGTTCAATGTCAGCTCTACCCAGTGCTAACTTCTGATGTCCTAGTTTCTTTAAGAACATAGAGTAACTGGCAGCCAGATCTACCCACAGACAATGCTTGCACTGTCTGCATCTGAAAACCCTTTATTCTCTGAGAACTACATTTTCTGTAACTACCCACTAGCCACATTATATGGAATTTTTTTTTTCAAACACCTTTCTAGTCACAGGCCTAGTACTATTGCTATGTCTGACAGCTATGGACACATTGCCCATATTTAAGAAGTTGGGTCAGACATGAACAGAAATGAGAGACAGGAAACAGTTGCTAATTCAAATGATATAGAAATCACACATTCACAAGTTCTGGCAAAGAAAGCTGAGATAAGTAAACACAAGTTAATGGCTTCCATGACAAGCCTCGGTGGCCCCTCTTGTCCACACTTTATTTTGTATCGTTTCAGTTATCACAGTTGATCAGAGTCTGAACACTGCATGGATTCCAGAAGTAAATAATTCCTAAGTTGAAATGGCACAGTTCTGAGTATGTTAATAGACTTTCTAATTACAACTTTGGCTTCAAACATTAGGACACAAGTAGTTACTTTGATAAACACATGAGGCGTTTAATGAGGACACACTTTCTGGGAAATGTATGGCTAGGTGGCTTAATTATTTGTGAAGGTTAGACAATCTGTGGGCAAAATCTGAGGTCCAGTTGTTCTAGCATCCTACAAACCAGGCTATATACTATTACAAGGCTACCATTTATGGAACCCTTAGTTAACTAATGTGTTCTGTTGCTGTATAGGACTACGTTTCTTTCCTAAAATGACCTTATTAAAATTGAAGAAAAAGGCACTAGTCATAGTTTTAATTTAAAATTTAGATAAAGTAATTTAGAAATTAGAATGGAAGCTAGTGTTGGGAGGGGACAAAAATAAATTTGTTCTTCCCTGCTCAGGATACCGATCCTCTTTCTCAAATGAAGGAAAGCCTTGCAGTTGGCAACTTGCAGGGATCAACCACAGAAACCATTTGTGGCATTTTCTAATGTGAAAGCAAATGCTGAAGCCTGAAATGTGCTGCCAGGTGCTCTGTGCATGGAAGAGGGACTCACTACTCAGGAAGTATTTTTCTGTCTATCAAATATTCCCAGACTGAAGCTTTATCTCTAGAGTAATCAGGTTCAACTGCCAGGAGATAGCTGCAAAGTGCGTGTATTTGCATGATGGTGAAAAGCATTTGATCTCGCCCAGAAGCATCCTATAGAAGACTGTTTATGTGGCTAAGTGGGTCTAAAGGAAAGACACATGCTCATGTGTCCCCATGTTGTATCCAGTTTAAGACAATTCTCTCATTATGTAATTCAAGTCCAGTGGTTCTTCCAATAGCTCACTCAACTGGGTGATCACAGGGCACTTGAATGAATTTCTTGACATAGTTCTGCATGTAGATACCAGGGGACAGTGTTCAGAATTATGCTTTTTTTGTTTACATCTTAGAAAATTTGAGCAAATACTATCATAAGGGGAAAGTATCTTACAAAACCTATTGCTTATGTAAATACCATTTCTTTTTCATTGAAACTGAGGAGTTTGCTTTTTTCTCCTTCATTTATCACAAAATATTATTTTTAGTTTCCTCACTCATTGATACAAAATGATTCTAATTTATGTGTCTGAACTCTTTGTCAAAGGCTTTTGAGTGCATACAGTTGAACAGATGGAGCAGACCCTGATGGAAAGGGACACCGTGACATTGCATATATTGAAAACTCGGCATTGATCTTGGGTTTCTTGGTTTGATCCTCACTCATGAAATACTCAAGATGATGAAAAATCTCTATGTTATACCTATATCAGATGCTGGGTGGTTCGACTCACATAAGCAGTGCTGAATTTTCCCGTTTACATTCTTCCAGGAAGAGTCTCCTTGCTAGGCAAAGGTTATGAAAATATTGAGCAGCAATGAAGAGGTTATAAAGGTATACATTTTGTCACAGCACCATTACAGACCATTGTAGGAGGGAGACTCAAGACATTAACAGAATTATGTTCAGAGAAAGTAGGTCTCTCTTTCGCCTTTCAGTTGGCAATCACACTATCAGCTGATCACCTCTAAAGGAAACTAATTTTTAAAAATATTTTCTAGATATTCAAACCACAGTCCAAATGTTTTATTATATTTTATGGTTGTTGAATATAGCTGAACTAGTGGTGGGCAAGGATATTTGGGGTCAAAGATATTGTGGGTGGGTAGGGTGTCCTAACCTAATCCCTCCATTGTGTATCCTGACTGGCTGCAGGAGGTAGCCACTTCAGGCTCTATACCCAATCTGCTGCTAAGAGTCTCAGCTAGAGTCACCACATAGATATTTTGGGCGCTCCCCCTGGTCCCACATTTCTGGCATGCATGCCTTAGAGATGCCCCTTTCTCTCTGCTCTGCTCCACCCTATTCTCGCCCTATCCCCTTTGCACCCAGTACTCTCCATCCACCTTTAGTGCCTATTTTTAGGTTATTTTAGGTAAGGTTATTTTCCCTTCTGAGTGAGATTCAAGATTCCTCCCTTGAGCTTCACCTGCTTCCAACCAGGCCTCTTATCATGGGACCACACTGTCCATATAGGAAAGAGATAGAGATCAGAACAGAGTTCTCCATGCTAACGAGGTAAGTAGATGGGCCCTGAGAGTATAGCCCAATAAGCTTCCATTCTCAGACATTCTTGTCTGCAAAAGTTATTTAATCTCTCGTCCAAGCTGAGGAGGTTGTATGTACCAATTTTGCATGATGAAAAAAAATCAGTAAACAGTTTGGCATCAAGGACTTTCTCTTCCATCAAGAACTGCTTTAGGGATTATGGAGAAATCTGTTTTCTTCAGAGATGAGCAACCCAAGTCTCCCACAGAAGACCCCTAAATGCTCCCAACAATGGCTGCCAAGCTAAGCTGGAGTTTCCTATCCCCCCACCCCAGCCTCAGGCTCAGAAGCATCTGGATGTCCAGGAGTCTGAGAACTCCCAGCTACTACTTCTTCCCAGGCCTGAGGCCCCCTTCCTTCCCAACAAGGTTTCCAGGGGCAACTGGATGCTTGGGAGCTTGGGAACCCCAGCTTTGGTCACATTCTTTGTCATTTCTCTTTGGGGGCTGAGCCGCCCCCCACCTCCATCCAGGGCTGAATTCCCCAACCCCTGAATGGTACATTGGTGCTTCCCCAACCCCTGAATGGTACATTGGTGCTTCCCTCAAGCCCATCACCCAACAGCTGACATAATGTAAATGCAATGTAAATGTCTCCCATTTCACCTCAGTCCAGGCCTCAGTCTTGAATGGCAAGCTCTTTACAGGCTGATTCTCTTTTCCACCCCAGTAGTCCTGCACTCTCATATGTTCCATTTCAGCTTCATGACTGACTCTCTACTATGATAACTTTATCACCAGTATACAGTTTCTTACATTGTATTTGTATTTTTTGCTTATGGCTTGACTCAGTTGAACAGTAACTCCTAAGAAGATAGAAATCTTGGATCACATGTAATTGTAACTCATAGTATTTCACCTAGTGTTCTAGTAGTTTTACATGAGCGTGTTAGGGAAGGTACACACGATTGCCTGCAGTTTTTATGAAAATAGGTCTGGGCTGGGATGTTTCAATGTTTATGTGCTTGTCTATCATATACAAGACTCAACACCTGGGTTTTATGTCAAGCATACATATAAGCAAAAACAGAAAATCAACCCTGATTTGTATATTATGCTTTAAATAAGACTCCAGTTTTGTAAGGTGGGATTAAACAATTGGAATTAAACATTACTTTTTAAAAATACCAATTATAATATATTTACTGTATGAAGAAAATTAAGCATTAGTGAGTGGTCATTTCAGAACTCACTGGTGCTTTGTATATGTGCATTAAATGTGTCTATAATATATTGATATATGATACATATATATATATACATATATATATATATCAAGCACATATACCAATGTGTTCATGTTTGTAAGCCATAAGAAAATAATGATTGAACTATATTTTATTTCATCCTAAGGTGATATATGAAGGTTCTAAAGGATGTGTGTTTAAGACACAAATCATTATCCAATTAAGTCAAAACAGCTTTTTAAATTCATCTTCATGCATACCCAGGAGGATAGATTATGATTGTTTTTTTTTTTTTTTTGGAGATGTTTGCTGTGGAATGTAAAGGTAAATACATCTCATTAATTTACAATCTAATACTGACATTTTACTGAAAGGTAAAATTTATTTTTGTAGCAAAGGTTGTAGCATCAGTCATGACATATCCAACACTTTCAACGTATATCCTGGTAGCCCAAGCTTACAGTTTTTAATGTTAAGAATGCAGTTGATACTAAGTATGTAAGTATTATTTCCATGCCACTCCGCACCCATAAATATGTATTTCATACATTACAAGTAGAAAACCATTCCTTTTGGACAATGAGTTCCTGGCTTTCATTCCTCTAGAATAGTACTTTTAAGTCACTTATATACATTTCCTTTTACAGACTACAACTTCTGATGATATTGTATGAGGTAAAGTATATTCAGAAGAAATGCCAGAGATGGCTTTAACCCTGATAAGCTCTTTCCTGAAATGTTGAAAGTAATGTCCAAAACTAATCAGTTTAAGTTATGCTTTCAACTGTGTGCATCAAGAAAGTCAAGACCTTAATTGATCAATCACATGTCTATAATCTTAGAAACATCTCTAGTAATAGCTTTATAATACACTTATTATTTAATTAAGACATTTTTCCTTCCCTGACCAGATCTTTGTTAGTTAAGCTGATCTGCAACAGCATAGATGCACCATGTAGACTTCAGTTAGAGTTAGAGGCTGTGAAATACTTAACAAGGTTGGTCTTTAGAACTAGAGACGTCTGCACTTTAGATGCATCAAGTAGTAATTTGTAATTGACAGTTTTCTTACCTAAAGCCTTCTCCATCAAGAGATTGTTCTCCAAAGACAGTCAGCTGGGTAAATGTCAGAGGATCAAAAAGCAAATTATAGGGCAAACAGTGTTGATATTTCTATGAAATGGAAGAAAGGCATATTTATTTTTAAAATATAGAATTTTATTTAAAACAAGTGAAAACCTTCTCTCTGTGACCTTTCCAAGATTCCAAACAGTGACGAATTTGGTCATTACAAATAACCTTTCCCAGAAAGGGCCTAAGCATTCAGGACTTCCATTTGGTAATGTATAAGAATTAATTTCTTTCCTACAATATATAACTTTTGACATTAACTTTTTATATTTTGTCCCTGATAATACAGTTTTAAATAAACTTTGAAAGGGGAAACATGTAAGAAAATAGCTACATGACAATTCATTGTTTTAACTGCTGTAGGGTAAATCAGTTATAAGCTCCAATGTAGATGGTTATATTTGTCCAAGTTTGTGGGGCCTTACACTCTCAAGCTTTGCTCATAGATATCAGAATTCTACCGAGTAGTTTCTTGGAAAGCAGTTGTTACAGCAAACAGTTTATTCTGAGTTTTTTGATTGGTCAGTTGTTTGAAATTACAATATGAATAATACTGTGATTTTTTTCAGGTTGTTCCTCAAGTTAATTTCTACTAGTTTTAGACTGTTGGGGAATTAAAAGAGAGCATGAATATAATATTCATGTAATACAATACAATTACAATTTGCTATATAAGATTTTGAAGATAAACCAAAGGATTGGCCAATACAGTTACCTAACCTGGAGTGGCACAGCCTTGTCAACCACAGTCTTGACATCTCCACTGGGGCACAGACTCTAAGCTCTGGCTTGCAATCCTAGGCCAAACCCCTTTCTGATGCATTTGACTTGAGTTCTCTTTCTTCCCAATCCCCCATTTATGAATCACTGAAAGCCAAGAGGATCTGAATTCCGTCTTGCTTAGTGTGGATTCTTGTTTCTTTTCTGACTACATCTGAATGGCAGAACATAAAATGAAGCCACAAAGGAAGCTGAGATTTTGAACTTTGCTATATCATGAAACAGGGAGGCGAACTTGCTTGAGTACTCTACATAAAATGGGAGACACAAACTATTTTTCCATTCTGCTTAACATTTTAATCAGTACTTGTGTTAGATTGCATGGTAGTGGGCCTCATTGGCATCCTCATACACACTTGTCATTATACTTTCTTCTCCTCTGCCTTCATTGGGTGGTTGTTACCCCCATGTCGCATGTAGTCTTTCGTAAGAATAGTCATTTAATAGCTCTTGTTTGTTCAGTTTTTAGCTTTCCCAAAGGAGGCAATGGATCTCTGATGCAGGTTCATTTCTTGTGTACATTCTAACCCTTAGATACTAGGATTAAGACTGGCCTAGAAATGACACCAAACTTGGCATTTTTAGACAAATGACTAAAGGAATGTATGACTGAATGCCAAAAAAATGACTTAATTTGAATTTGAAGCACACTTTACCTTAAAATGCATGTTTATATTCATTTTATCTTACACTCTGCAAAGAAAAAATTAATATGTTTTCATTTGTAGAACACTTAGAGTGCTGATTAATGATTGGCACACAAGACAGATTCTTTTTTTTTAAAAAATCTAAATTAGCTTTGCCTTTTCAAAGTCTTCCTTAAGAGAAGATTGGATGTCCTGTCATCCTGTACCGAACTAAAAGTTTGCTGCTTATATTTAGGCCTCCTGTATCCCTTCACAAATCAGGAACCAGTAATATTCTTCACTGGTGTGCAGAGAGATATATTGAAATAAAATGAAGTAAGGAAAATTATTGCAAAGCCTCTTATTTACTTGAACTAGAGAAAAGATGTCTCAAAGAACAAAATTAGAATATGGCATGAACTACCTTGCAAAGGAGGCTAAGCTTGCCAAGAGTTGAGAAGGATCTAAATATATTTAATGTCTGAGTGTGTCACAAAGAACATGGCAAGTCACAGAGTGCTCTGGTTGGAGGGGATATGTTTTCCACAGAGTCCTTGTTGAATGTGTGGTTCCTCAGGTGGGTCTGCCTAGTAGATAAGGTCTACCTAGGGTGTTCCAAGGTTGCGTGACTGTAGATCCTATTTGGTTCCAGTCTCTTCTTTGATGCTTCTAGTCTACCTTCTTGGAAGTTTTCATTACCAAAGGGCTCTCTACTTATACCACGGGGCCAAACCCCCAGTGTCCCAAAACTCATAGCCCTAAGTTATAAAGGCCAAAGGCCAGATGTTAAATACAGAACACAAATTTAACTCAGATTAGTTACAAGCTTGAAACATATTTATTAATCACCAATTAGAAAGAAGAAAGAAACCCTATGGAAGCACTGACTGTTCTGGAATGTTCTAGACATCTGAGATGTTATTTTTTTTTTTTTACTCATTAAAATAAGACAAAACATTTCAAAAAACTACCCTGTGACAAAGGGGAATAGTTTCACCTGGAACATTCTTGATTTTTGGTGATAATTCTTTTCTGTTTCTCGTACTTAAGTACACTTACTCTTATACTTTGAAAGAATTCTCTAGCAGGTGGGTGCTAGGCACACTTAATGTCATACACCAGCTGAACTCCTCAAAGTCCTTCATAATGATACAAGTCTAATTTCACATCAGACACATAATTTTTGCATGTAAAAATGATTCAAACTTAAATTAAATTCTAAAGGTAACAAATATTTTGAGATATGTTATACCAGTCTTCTCTCTCTCTCCTCTCTCTCTCTCCCCCCCTCTCTCTCTCACACACACACACACACACACACACTCGCGTGCTCTCTCTCTCTCTCTCTCTCCAGTAAATATGGTAAATACGGTGTGTGTGTGTAAAGTCTAGTCAGTGGTACATTAACAAGAAAGTAAAGGTGTTTGTCAGTTACAGATGTTTTCAGAGAAAATTGCTAATGAGTCAAACCTCGCACAGTTTAGTTTAAACTGGGCTATAACAGTAGGTACTTTTCAATGGGAGTGAATTTTATCTCAATATATTCACCTGATGACTGAATTACCCATCTGATACCATACACATTTCAGGGAATACGTGGTATCATTTTATTCCTAGAAACTTAAACTATAGTTAGAAAGGTTGTACATTTCTGAAATCAAGAGAACCAGCAAGTTTTGTTTTTAGTTCTATGGGTGTCTTCAATAGTTTGCCTTCTTATCTTTTACTCTTCCCACAAAATTGAACTGTCTCAATTCATAATTGATTGAACTATTCACAAGTGACACTCAAAAATAAATTACTAAGAAGTACCCTTTCAACAATCTCCTTGGTGTTGCTGAACCTCTCAATCAGATATGACCTTCATACGTAACAACTCATGGCATTTTAGCATCTTTGTCTCTTTCACACAATGTTTATTTTTTAGAATTACATGCCCTCTGTCTTGGTTCTCTTATTAAATTTCATAAAAATTAAGAATGCATTAAGGAAAAACTACAGACTCTTTCTTAGTTACCTTTCTATTGCTGTGAAGAAACATCATGGCCAAGATGACTTATACAAGGAAGAATTTAACTGGGGCTTCCTTACACTTTCAGAGGGTTAGAGTCCAGGATTATCATAGTGGGACCTGTAGTAGCAGTTGGGCAAGGAAATGGAGCCCACATCAGATCTGCAGTTGCAGGCAGAGAAGAGATTGAGCCTGGAATGGGCTTTGGAAACTTCAAGGTCTATCCCAGAGACACACCTCTTTCAGCAAGGCCATACCTCCTAATCTTTCCCAGGTCTAACAGGATACCAAGAACTCACACATGAGTCTATTGAGGCCATTCTCTTTCAAGTCACCACAAGGCTGAGGTAGGTCTGTAACACAGCAAATTCTGCATATATAAAGGACATACACACTTTTTTTTTTTAATCTGGAAATTAACACTGATTTTGTGGTTGAAAAGGCCATCCATTTCTTCCAAAGGTTTCTAAAGCATTCATTTGCATTTTAAATGGTGCTACCAGAATCCCTCTGTTCACTTACCTTTAGGCTCACAAGTTCTTTAAAAGTGAAAAATGTCATCCTCTCCTTCAAGTACATCTTGCATCTTAACTTCAGAACCTGGCAATGTTTTGCATTGTCCTTGCAGCAGAAATGGGTGGGAACCCCTTTTAATGTCTCAGCAAACAAGAATTTATGCACTGTATTCTTGTGGCTTGTTTTAGGACATGGACCTCTTTTTCTTATCAGAGTTCATAGCTCCCATGCTACATGAGCCCTATTCGATTTTCTGCTTATGGCAATACATACAACTTGTTATATTTTAGTAAAATGTCCATCATAAAATAAGTCTCTGAGTACTATAAGTGCTGATGAAGATACTTTACTCTCAGCTGCCCAGCTTAGGAACTGTAAGTTCGCACACCCATTTTTCTCTAAAATTGAAATCAAAAGCTATAGGAGTGCTCTCTCATTGGCCACAGTGTAAAGGATGGGGGAGGACAGACCCAGGTTTGAATAATTTCAGAATGAATCAGGTCAGGGAAATTCTAAGCCTTGAACATATAGATCATATTCAGGTAAAGTAAACACAAACAAAAACATGTTCAGAGACCTTAAATCCATGTGCTACTGAGCTGCAGACTTCCTTGGAGACTTTAGAGAGGTCCCCAAATTTTTCAATATAGGAGCTGTGAAGGTTCTTCAGTAAATTTCTGTTTGTGAGTTGAGTTGAGTTGAGGAAGATGACAGAATATTGGATACAGAACACAACTAATTTTTTAATAAATATTTTACTTTAATTCTTTTGAAATGGCATTCATAGTTTCAGATTAAAATTATAGAAAAAAAAGAGAAAGGACAGAAGTTGGAAAAAAAGAGTAAGAATAAAAATATGAAAATAGAGTATAGTGATATCCCAGTGAATAGGGTGTAGAAAGGGTTGGGATGGGCACAGGGTATAGATGCCAATATACCAGTATAGTCAAAGCATTGGCCTCTGGCTAATACAACAGCAGAGCAGAGAGACAGGTTGTCACATGACCTCTCAGACTCAGTAGAAAACTAAGACTCTCTTTCCATTGATGGCGAACTAGGACATCTTCTGATACAAATGCAGCTAGAGACACGAGCTCCAGGCAGTACTGGTTAGTTCATATTGTTGTTCCACCTATAGGGTTGCAGACCCCTTTAGCTCCTTGGGTACTTTCTCTAGCTCCTCCATTGGGGGCCCTGTGATCCATGGAATAACTGACTGTGAGCATCCACTTGAGAGGCCCATTAGTCTTGCAAACTTTATATTCCTCAGTACAGGAAAACGCCAGGGCCAAGAAATGAGAGTAGGTGGGTAGGGGAGTTGGGGGGGGAGGGTATGGGGAACTTTTGAGATAGCATTGGAAATGCAAATGAAGAAAATACCTAATTAAAAAAAAAACCAAACAAACAAACAACAAAAAAAAAAGGAAAACTAAGACTTACCACAAATGGCTGGACCTAGAAGGGTGTGATTTTGATCCCACTATTTGTGCACAGGTAATTCATTATTAATTCATATAATTATTAATTCACATATTATTATTAATTCATTATTAATTCATATAATATTACATTATTATGAATTACAAATTCATTAACTTCTTAGTAAGACTCTTAAGATATCCCTCTCTTCCTCCTTCTTCCTCCTTCCCCCTCCTTCCCCCTCCCCCTTCTCTCTCTCCCTCTCCCTGATCCCCCTCTCACACACACACTCCAAAATAGAATGTTCATTGTCTCTGTTGATTGACTGTCTTAATTACAAAAGTGCAAAAAACCACCACACCTCTCATTGACAACTTCTGTGCATTAAGAAATTCAGCGATGTGATAGATTCAACAGAGAAAACAGACCTATGACAGACCGAGAATGGAAGGAAGCTGTGATTAGTGGTGGTGTTTTATGATGACAACAGTCTTCCTGTTGGGAGAAATTGGGAGTTGGGATATTATTAGAAAAGTTGGAAAAAGAGTGAAGGGTGAAGGAATTAAAAAACAAACAAACAAACAAACACTAAAGCACTGGGTGGAATCCTGGGGTCTCAGATGGCACCGTCATAAGGATCCTGTTATTTCCTGTGATTTATTATGTTTTCCTCCCTGACATGTGTTCAGTTAGTTCACTGTGAGAGCTGGGACATCAACACAGGAGCCACTGCATAGAGCTGTAGGAACCACTGTCAAATCAATGAAATAATTAAAGTCAGGTTAAAAATCCTGCTGTTTCTCAACAGGTGCTTTCAGAAGGATTCAACACATATGCTCATGTTTCAAGTCCTGTAAGATTTTTGTTGGCTTAAAATTATACCACTCAAGAAAGTTAATATTGATTTTTTCTTTTAAAAAGGAATTAAAATCTATATAGACAATTTAGTAGAAACCTGCCTTTTAAAAATACCAATCCCAAATAGACAACGGGTTTTATTAGAGCAATTCATGCTCAGTATGTAGCAATATGATATGTTACTGCTCATTACCATGAAAAAGGAAATAAATCAACCCGGGAAAACCACCAATAATGAAGATAAAAGGCAGAAGTGCCCAGCCCAGAAACTATCTGGAATCTGCCTCCTTAATAGATATGAATTATTTGTTTCAAAGAGTTTTTGTTTGTTTGTTTGTTTGTTTGTTTGTTTTTCATTAGTTTATGCCATAGTTCTTATATAAGAATCAGCTAGGACTCCTTAAGCCAATTTAAATACCTGTCTCCCTAGAAGCAATTAGATTGTTCTGTTTTGTTTTGCTTTGTTTTGTTTTACAATTTCAGAGGACAGACTATCTATCTTGGCAGGTAACCCATGAAGGCAGAAGAGAGAAACTAGCTAAGCATGCCTTTATCCACATTGATGAATGGGTGGAAGAGAGAGAAGAGAAGGGAGAGGGAGAGGAAGCAAGAGCAAGAGCAAGAGAGAGCTTCAAAGCTAGATGGTAGTAATGTCCAGCCTCCAGCAAGATGTACCTTTTAAGGATTCTATAACCTTCCAACAAAGCAGTAACAACTGGGGACCAATTGTTCTCATATGTGAACCTACAGGAGACATTTTTTTTCACTCAATCCACTATACCCACATAGATATAGAACATGTCAGAATGGCTTGTAAATGTACTTATTGGGCCCCATCCTACAGCTGCTGAGCAAGAACCTCTTATAGTGGAGATATCGTGCAATGTCTACTTACAGCTCTCCATATGGCTTTCATGTCCATTCAAGTTTAAAAGCCAAAATCTCAACCAATAGTTCCTCATTTCTTTCAAAACATAGTTTCCTTCAGTGTCTGACCATGATAACTTTTGTCGAGGCTATAGTGATGGTTACCATTTTACTCAGAAGCATCCAGACTGTTTCCAGTTGTAATGCAGTTATGAAAAAGTTTAGTCAAAAACTCCACCCTGTCATGAATTTCCTTAAGCAGGAAGGTAAACAACATAGAATAGATTCAGGAAGTCCTTGAAACTGAACAGATTCACTAGCCCCACCCCCATCAAGACCCTTTGTCCCCCTTCTTACTCCTCTCTCCTCCTCCTCAGAAAGGACACTACCCAACCTGTTGAGCTACCCGCAGGCTGTGCAGTTGCTCCATGTTCCTAGCTTTGTGAACTGTCATCCATGTTGGGGTGGGCTTAGCTAATGCAGCTGTCTGAGTCATTTTTGCTCCTGTAAGTTATCCCTCACCAATATTTCTGTAAGTAATCCCAATAAAAGTCATCTTGGACTTTTGTGGTATCTGTACTTTGGTATGACATGGGTTCCCTATCTGGGTTGGGTTGAGTAGGGGTGTGTGTGTGTGTGTGTGTGTGTGTGTTTTCTCACTGGGATATTATTCACATACCGTGGCTCTATTTCTCAGAGTGGGTTCCTTGCTTCATGCTGAAAGATATGACTTATTGAAACCCCATTGTACTGTATAAGTTTATACCTCTGAAAAAGAAGCTATATGGCCTATAGACATTTTATTTGCATTATGTGTTGCTAAGTATCAATAAAAATATTATGTTTGTGGTACAGTGAATATGTATCAGATGCATCATAATATTGAAAGCATGGTAGTTGCACATAAGCTGCTGTAGGGGTCCTTGATTTGAATGAACCATTTTCAGGATTTGGTTTGCTATTGTAAAAGAGATGGACTTAATTCATTTCTAATTACTGGAAGGAATCCCTAAACCCAGTTTAGGAAACTAGGTTTCAACATCAATGAGGATTTCAATAAACAACTTATGTTAACTACAAAAATGAATCATCCATATTTGGCAAGTAGAAGCAATAAGCAAGATGAATATATTCCATTGGGTATATACCTACATATGCACAGATGGTGTACTGATGGCAAGAGAAGGCTGAGAAGATGCACCTTGCTTTACTCAAATATCTTAGAGCCTTGTAGCTGGAGAAATGCTGAGCACAGTTTCAGTACACAGAGACTCCCCATTTTGTTTTCTGATAGCTGATTAGCTCTAGGTATCCAGACCATAGCTATTTCAATTTTACTTCTAGTTTCTTCAAACACATCTTTCTGATCCAGCAACACTAGAACAGAGGTTATGACATCTGACAGAACTTCCACTTGCCCCACTTCTTTAGCAAGAGGTGCTCTTGTTGGATACATATTTAATATTTATTCAAAAATCACAAAAATTATTTAAATGCGGTACCTGTCTTGATTTAGAACACAAGTATGTATTAATTTTACATAAATTTATGTATAAAATACAGTTGGATAAGATTCATATTTGTGGCATAGATTAAATGTCTGCTGATGAATTAACTCCATCATGACAACTACAGGAGGTGGTCAGCAAATAAGCTTCATAGTATATTCTTATCAAGAAGGATACAATCATTTGTTACATTTCTATTATTTTTCAACAATTTGGTGCAATTTAGAAATTAATTGAATGTGACAGTGAGCTTAAGAGTGTAGCTCATCAACACCCACAATGGCAACACTCCCACAGAAGGTCACTGTCTTGTTTGTTTAATTTAGTGAAATTGGGAGGAGCAGGTCAGTCATTTAATTAAACCTGTAATATAAATACAAAACATTATACTTGCTCCACTGTTAGCAACCATTACACAATAGAAACAGGAAAGCAGGCATTGCTTTATAGTTATTGATATAATTAAAAGCTATGAATTAATCAAAGTAATTTATCAACTTCCCTAGTTCTGCAGACAAGAAGCCGTATACACAGTAAGTTGTTCCAATGTGGGTTTTCTTTTCATTTTTAATGTTTTTTTATTAGATATTTTCTTTATTTACATTTCAAATGTTATCCCCTTTCCTAGTTTCCCCTCCAAAATCCCACTATTGCATCCCAGCTCACCAACCCACCCACTCCTGCTTCTTGGCCCTGGCATTCTCCTACACTGGGGCATCAAGTCTTCACAGGACCAAGGGCCTCTCCTCCCATTGATGCCCAACAAGGCCATCCTCTGCTACATATGCAGCTGGAGCCATGGGTCCCTTCATGTGTACTCCTTGGTTGGTGGTTTAGTCCCTGGGAGCTCGTGTGTGTGTGTGTGTGTGTGTGTGTGTGTGTGGTGTCTAGTTGTTGATACTGTTGTTCTTCCTATGGGGATGCAAACCCCTTTAGCTCCTCATTCCTTTCTCTAACTCCTCCACTGGGGACCCCATGCTCAGTCCAATGGTTGGCTGTGAGCATCCACCTCTGTATTTGTCAGATTCTGGCAGAGCCTTTCAGGAGATAGCTATATCAGGCTCCTTTCAGCAAGCACTTGTTGGCATCCACAATAGTGTCTGGGTTTGGTGTCTGTATAAGGGATGGATTTCCAGGTGGGGCAATCTCTGGATGACCTTTCCTTCAGTCTCTACTCTACAATTTGTATTTGCTCTCATGAGTATTTTGCTCCCCTTTCTAAGAAGGACTAAAGTACCCACAATTTAGTCTTCCTTCTTGAGCTTCATGTGGTCCACAAATTATATCTTGAGTATTCCCAGCTTTTGGGCTAATATCCACTTATCAGTGAGTACATACCAGGTGATTGGGTTACCTCACTCAGGATGTTTTTTTTTCTTTTTCTTTCTTTTTCTTTTCTTTTCCTTTTTCTTTTTCCTTTTCCTTTCTTTTTTTCTCTTCTTTCCTTCTCTTTCTTTTTTTGAAGTATAACTTTTTTTATTATTTCCTTTATTTACATTTCAAATGTTATTACCTATCCTAGTTTCCTCTCTGAAAATCCCCTATCCTCTCCCGACTTCCTCTGCTCCCCAACCCACTTACTTCTCCTTCCTGGCCCTGGCATTCCCCTATACTGGAGCATAGAGCCTTCACAGCACCAAGGGCCTCTCCTCGCATTGATGACCGACTAGGCCATTCTCTGCTACATTGTCCCACTGGGCAAGAATGCTTAGATTGGTGTGGTGGAGTTGGCTTCTCATCCTAGCATCTATTTCCCCCCCCCCTCTCTCTCTCTCTCTCTCTGTGTGTGTGTGTGTGTGCTGCCTTTGTGATCACACCACTATGGCTCCTTTGTCCCACAAAGTCTTACTCTTCAGTGTTCACTACTCATGGCTATAGTATAAGCTTTTAACACAAGCATTTGGGCATTTGGTACCTAAACTGCAGCTGGCAAAATACAATTCCATAAACTGTGATTTAGACAAAAACAAAGTTTCATGCCCAAGATAAAATCATTGGAAATTTCTAAACTTTATTTTTCTCTAATGCTGAAATTTTCTTCCTTTTAGCTTGTAAAACTTTGGGGGGAATGATGAAACTGAAGACAATTTCCCCTTTTCCTGGACCCTAGATGTATTCATGTTTTCTGATTCAACCACTCCAGAGTCAAATATCAGCACATACTGTCATTTAGTCTTACTTCTGTCCCTTGTTAATGTTGGTCCTGACTCCTGTATGGTATTTGAGGAGATGCAGCCAACACTTAGGGGCACATGTCAGGAAAGCCTCATCTTGATGTGATTCTGAACTTGCATTAACTTGAATTGAGCTTGTCTTCTGAAGGCCAGGCTTCTGCCTCTCCCAGGTACCACATCCCCAGCCTCTTGTTGAGTTTCCTCTGTGATCTTCCTCTTCCTCCGCTGAAGATTTGGTTGCTTTATAGTCAGAGAAAGTTCGAACTTTTCCTCTTTGTGCTTGCCTCTTGCTCTTCCTCCACTCACCTTTCCTGCTTATAACACTGAGCTCATCAGGTGCCAAGGAAACCTCTATGTCACATGCTACCCACAGTAGGCTATGCCAACTCAGATCGGCAAACAGCTACACCAGGACCCAGCACACTACAGTAAACATTGCTTGGCTGTATTATCATCTTAATTTGAACTCGGAAATTCAGGCAGGAAACAATTTAGAATGCTGAAAATATCAGTGAAAATGGAATTTTCAGATATACTATATATTTTTTATTTTTTACGGTAAATAAAATATAGTATTTGTCTGGTGTTTTATTTAAGGAATAACCTTAATAAGTTTATTTGGTATATGACAAATTAGTAGCTAGACTAACTTCACAATAGAGAGAAACATAGAACATTAATTTCTTTATTTGAGGATGTTATAGGCTAGCTGTAGAGGCAAAATAAATAAGTAAAAACCCAAGAAAACATATAAATAAGAAGGCTTAAAGATTTGGTAATAAAAAATTAAGAGTGTTCATGTTGAAAAACAAAAAAGACCGCCATTCTGCCCTTGGATGGTAGGGATGGTGATACACCATAAACAAGCTGCAAACAAAATGTAATAATTTTCTCTCTCACAATTCATTGTGCCCCATGCCCTCTGCTTCAGTTAAACAGAGTAAAGGCCCCTCTGTTCTTTGGTAAGCATAAACTTCCTGTTACCAGTCTCAGCATTGGAACGTTTATAGATAGTCAAATGAGCTTAGGGTCAATGTCCAGTGTGCACCATCCATCTAACATGTGCATTTACAGAACCAAAACACCAGGAGTGTTCTATTACCAATGCCCAGTGTAAACTGTCCATCTGACATGATATAAACCTACAGAACCAAATCATTGGAGGATAACTGGTTCGGTGGTGTTTTACCTGCAGTACTTCAAATCTATTTTGTAACTCAGGCAAACATTATCAGCCTAAACTACAAGAATCTAACAATGTACAAATCCTGGCATCTTGAGACCTCAGGAAGTAAACACTGCATACACGATAGCACCCTGTTCTAAGTGCTGATAATGACATAATAAGGTGAGCATTGTAGCAGCATCTGTAGAAGTAAAGTGAGACCATCCGTACCTGTCAAGCGTATTCGCTTCCCTCCTCCAGGTGCAGCAATTAATAATCACACCACCAAGATCTCACACCTCAGTGTCTGCCACAGCAACAAATTATAGCAGAAAAGGAGGATGAGGAAGCCAGCTGGGGTATTAGGGAGATATCAGCCTAATGCACAACCCGGGAAGCCTCTGGGGTTCCAAATGAAGAGCAATGCAACTCCCTGAGGGGATCGGTAGCTTGATTCAGTACTGCAGTGAATATCCACACACCTGGAATCTTTATGTATAGAGAGAATCTGAAGAGCTCATACATACTGCAATGACCCTTTCCCTGCTGGAGCTGGTGCATCCTTTATAGTGATGGACTAAGAGTCTGCATGTATAGTGGTGTGAGTGAAAAAGGCTCATGCATGTGAACACTAGGTCAGTGGAGCTGCTTGGATAGGGTATGGGACATTTAAGGGATGGAGCCTTTCTGAAGAAAGCATGTCTTTGAAACAGGCCTTGAGAGTTCGTAGTTAACCCCACTTCCAGTTCACTCTGTCTGCATCAGCTTGTTGAGAATCAATCGCTCAGCTTCCTGCTCCTGCTGCTTTTATGCTTGCTCCTTGATGCCATGCCTCTGTGCTGTGATGGGCTCCAATTCCACTGGAACTGAAGACAGAAATAAACTCCTAATTCCATAAGTTGCTTTGGTCATGACATTTTATCACAGCCACAGAAAAGTAGCTGAAAGACCATGTGAGCTTCCCACCCAGCTGTGGTGCAAGGACCTAGTACAGGAATGATGCTGGCCCACTGACCTTAGCTTCTCATAAATAAGGCAAGGAAAGCACAATCTTGGGGTGCTGTGATTGTTAAATGAGTGACTGGATGAAATGTCTACTATGGTGCACAGCCTGTGGAAAATACTGAGGAATATGCTGACGTTACCAACTGTGGAGACAGAGCATAAATACATAGGAAGTGGGCATGAATGAATTAGTGCCTAATGCAACCTTTCTCTCTATAAAACTCCAACTCATCTTGTGACATAAACATCTAAGTAGAACAGAACATATCACTCGGCAGCCCTCAAAACTGTCCTTCTCTGTGAAAAACTGAAAGGGAGTTGATGCTTTGTAGTGTAATTTTCATAAAATTATGCTCAAAAAGACTAAAATCCCATGGTAAAGGTAAAGGGCTAATAACTTCCCGATTCATAACTGAAACAATTTGAAGGTAAAGTAAAATTTATACTTGCAGCCATACATTTGGATACCAGTCAGTAACTAAAGGATGGTCAGCCACAGCTGAAGCAGCATAATACAATTAATAGAAAGTATTAAAGAGTCATGCACCTAACATTTTGCTGTTATTTAATCACTTGTTTGTAAATTTTAACATATTCAATACTGTTAAAAGGATGAACTTATGGCTTAGTAACATTTTTTTGTTGCTGTTGTAGATGATCACACCAGGTGACTAATGTCTAGGTCATGCCAATGATACAATGAACACCCCAGGAAAACATTGCAACCCTCTCCCTAGTGATCAACTGAAGCTAGAAGTGGTCATCATTCTTATTTCTGCACGTGTGTGATGTTCTGCTTAGCATGTCTATGAAGGTGGTTTGCTTGTTGCTTAAACAGAACTCTTCCACTTCATTGTTTTGTAGTAGTTCCTTATAGAGAATGCAATGTATTTATTTCACAGAAGTATGGCTGGGGATGTATTCTATGAATATGTAATGTATTTAGTCACAGATGCACAACTGGGGGATGCTTTCTGTTCCTGGGTCCAAGGAAATGGGAGATGAATGTCTGCTCTTGTGCTTTCTGCACTGCTCTTATTAGCTTCCTTAGGAATGCGGTCCAGTAGTGAGCCATTCAGCATGGTACATTTGGTTATGGAAGCACGGCTAGTCACTTAACACATTGGGTAACCAGTTTTCATCAATGTCTGGGATGTGGATAAGTCAGTTCTACTAAGCTCTATCTATTTTGGTGGTGTTGCTCTTTTAGAGTCACTTACTCTAACATATACTTGCATTTTCTAGTTATTACCGCATTACGTCTCACTTATATGTTTATTGGCCACTACATTTTTTCTTCTGTAAAATGCCTGCCAAGGTTCCCCTCTTTCATTCAGTAAAGCTACATGGTTTCTTACTAATTTGTTTTATTCTCTGAATATGAATGACAACATGAAGACACTCTTAGGATCAATACTGTCTCCTAGTTTGGAGCCCATTTGTACTTGGATTACATAAGAGTATGTTTTAATAAATAGGGATTTTCAACTCTAAAAAAAGTATAATCCATCAATCTTTACAATACTATAAATTGAGTTTTTAAACTTTTGTCTAAAGGACTCCATCCAAGATTGTATTTATGTATTCTTAAATACATATTCAAGTGGATATGTATACATATATCTGCATAAACACACAATATTTTTAAAAAGGTCATGAGTTGGAGAGAGCTAGTGGAGGTATTGGAGGAAGAGAAAGAAGGTGTGAAATGATGTAATTATATTATAACTTCAAAAAATAAGCAGCAATTTAAGAAGAACTTCCTTCCAGTGTCCATCATGTAGACTGACCCATAGTTCTTGCTAAGTCATTCCCTCCTCAACTTCTACCTTCCTTCTATAATCTTTGCTATCTGATTCTCTGTCAATCAGTTTCTGATACAATTGACGTTCAGCTTCTTTCACAGGAACACAATTTAAAAGGACTTATGAATGAATGCCCTGTCACACCTAAGCCCACTGTCTTTCTTTCGATGATTCTTCCTAAACCCTCATAGGGTTTAAACACTATATATGTGCTGAAGCTTTGTCTACACAATGTACAGTTTCAATTACTAAGGTTAGCAATTGAAGATTGCCTTCATTTGACCTACAAATAAAAATAACTTCATCCATTTGAACAAATGCAAGGAGATACAACATTTTTATTCATGATTATTGGTTTGCTCTTTTAACTCAAATGGTATAATAATTATTTTACAGGGATAGCCTGGCAAATATTCTTCAATAGAATACATGACATTATATACTTTATCATTCTCAATTCTATATCCCCTTTGCCAAACATTGCTAAAAAAAAAAAAAAAAAAAAAAAAACCTCTTATTGTAATCATTTATCACTACATTTGAAGTTGATAGCATAGTATATCCTGCCCATACACTTTTTGACTCATTCTGTTTATTTGTTTGTTTTTTGGCTTTGATTCATGACTCCACAAACATATTTAAGCACTCTCTCTCTTTCTCTCTCTCTCTCTCTCTCTCTCCCTCCCTACCTCCCTCTCTCTCTCTCTCTCTCTCTCTCTCTCACACACACACACACACACACACACACACACACTCACACACACACAAACACACACATGCACACACACATGTACACACATATACACAAACACACACACACACAGAAGCACACACACACATTACATAGTGAACACTGATTTCTGCCTCAGGAGACCAGAGACTAACTTTAGAATTCAGTATCACTGAATGACTCCATATATCATTTATATATTACCTTCTTATAATCTTTAATGAGGTAGAGATTGGTCTTATATTTTCATGGAATTTTGAAACTTAAATAATGAAACATGACTGTGTGAATCAGTAGTATCATGACATTTTGATAGCTTTTCTTGTTATTGTTTGTTGTTTTCATTTTCAAACAATCTTTTCCTAAGGAACAAAACCAACAACTTGCATATTTTTAAAAAAGGCATACTGGTTAGATTTTTACCAACTAGACAAAAACTAGAGTCATGTTGAAGGGAGTACCCTCAGTTGAGGAACTGCCTTCTCAGGTTGGCCTTAAGCAAGACTGTGGGAGCATTTTCTGGATTTAATATTAAAGTGGCAGGACCCAGCCGAATTTTGAGTGCCATACCTGGTCCTGGGTCTCTGAAAAAAAAAAGAAAAATTATGAAAAGCCAGCCAGTGAGCAGCTTCCCTCCATACCCTCTGCTTCAGTTTCTGCCTCTAAGGTCCTGCCTTGAGCCCCTGCCCTGGCTTTACTGGATGAAAGACAGTGATACGTAACTGTCTATGAAATAGAACTATCCCCTCCAACTTTGTTTTGGTCAGTGTTTTATCACAATGATAGACAAACAAAGACAGAAAGACATGCAGTGTCTACTGTAAGGTTCTGTATATATTGAGTTCTGTCTCATGATGGAGCTGTGCTGTGATAATATGCTGCCATTATTAATGAGAATGTGGCTGATACAGAATCGATTCAGGAATGGAGGGAGGCAGGATTTCTTTAACTGTGAAATGAGTGTGATAACAACTGAAGTTTTAGTTTTTCAACTGGAAATGTGCAATGCTGTCATCTAGTGACACTGCTTTAGAATAATGTCCGGAGAAAAATGCTGAAGCCTTATATGCAAAACAGAGTACATAAAACAGAGGCAATAAAAAGAGATTAGTTTAATATTGCAAAGCATATTGTAACAAGATTCTTAAGTAGGTAAATCTTAGCTTAATTACAGCTTAGCCAATAATTCCTTTTAGCTTAACCAAATAATATAGCCTAAGGGAAACTGGAAATATTTATTCAGTTACTTGTTTTTGATTAGCATACATTAATTGTATATATTAGGAAAACTCAGTGTAGTAACTCAATGTGTGCACACTGGGTGCAATTGTAAGTCCAGCCTCTTTTTATCTGCCATCTTTGCCCTCACCACATAGAAACCTCTGTTAACTAACTGTCTGATTGTAGGCTGACTTTAATCTTTAATTTTCACACAGAAGGAGAGAGCAAGGATTAACTTTCTGTGTCTGGCTCAATCTGACTCATTAATATAATGCCTCCAGGTCCTCCTTGTTGCAAATGACAGGATTAATAAATATGCCATTCTGTAGGGACCAAGTTGATCTATGGTCTTAGCAATCTTGATGATGCCGAGATGATCATCCACCAACCAGAGAGACATAGGGAGAAAGGATAATAGGAAAAGGAAGCTGTGGACCTGTTTAGAAGTAGTTCCTTGAGGTGATTCAATTCTTTGTTGTCAGTGGTCAAGTTCAATAACAAACACCAAACATGAACCAGTAGTGGCTGCTCAATTTAACAGAAACAGCAAGGCTCTTATGACTCTACACAAGTCAACAGAAGTGGCCAGAAATTAGCCCGAATACCACTGAGAAGTTCTTTGGTACATTTCTCTCTACAAAATGAAGACCAAGGAAGAGCAGCAAAGACCAGTGAAGTAGTGCACAAAAGTGTATTAGTGTAAGAGCCTCCTCTCATTGTTTGTGGGGTTCTGTTTATGTTCTTTCAAAGCATCATAAGTCCTCTCAAGTGTCCCTTTTCAGCAAAATATCACATACTTTCTCACAAGATAGCTTCCAGAAAAATGTCACGTGACACAACTGAGTAGTTTAAGAAACCAGAAATTTCGACTCCATGTTCCTCTCATTGAACTGATCTTAAGACCAATTAAAGAACTGTGGGTTACTACTAAGGTATGTATGTCACTATGCCATGTAGATTGATGCTGTGGTCCATAGGCATCATAGCTGGATAGGACTATTGTCTGCTTCTCTCCTTTAGAAGATTGTATGGCACCTTCTTGTACCCTGAAAGGTGTTCCTCAGGAAAGAAGCTTCCAGAAAAGAAACTTTCAGATCAGATTTATCTCTGGGGTTTCTGAGACCTATGACTAAAGTCTAAAGATCCATGGTATTCATCAATATGGACTTACCTTCTACTTCTGAGGGACAACCAGGGACAATAGCAATAAGGTGTATGCTTGAGAGTGTCCAGGACTTTACTGACTAACAACTCAAAAGCTAGCTTCTCATGACTGTTTTTGAGATTTTGTTTTATGCCCTTGGTTTCTTTGAGGGGATATACAGAAAATGACAATCAATCAAAATACAGAGTTGTTGAGTTCATTCTAAATGTAAGCATATACCAAAAACAAAAACAAAAGTCAAAAACAAAACAAACAAAAAACTAAGTCTCAGATGTCGTCCCAGAAAGGGGGCAGAATGTTTGTTAGAACCAGAGGATTAGGGTGTTTGTGATAAGAGTGTGTTTCTTAGTAATAGTATAAAGTTTCACCACCATGACTTCTTAAACATGAGATGAACAAGGTTAAAGAATAGAAATGCTAATGTGTACTGGGAAAAGCCTAGGAGGTCTTATCTTAGCTGTACACAAAGAACTACAGACAACTAAAGAATGCTGAGACAGGAGAAACAGTCTTCCCTGGGATAGAACACACAGAACTGTTGTCTTATTTACTGTTCTATTGCTTTAGTAAAACAACACAACTCAGCAATTTATAAAGAAAAGCATTTAGTTGGGTATTGTTCACAGTTCAGAGGGTTAGTCCATGTTTTTCATGGTGGGAAGCATGGCAGCATGCAGGTAGACATAGCTGAGAGATCATATCTGATCCTCAAGTTGCAGGCAGAAGGAAGATGGATTTGGGGCTACTGTGGGCATTTGAAATCTAATAGCCTATACATAGTAAAACACTTCTTCCACCAAGGTCATATGTCTTAATCATTTTTCAAACAGTTTCACTTTCTGGTGACGAAGCATTAAAATATATAAGCCTATGGGAGTCATTTTAATCCAAAACACCACAATTTTCTGACACAAAATGGCCAGCCCTGAAAACATTCATACAGTTAGCATTATATAGATGGACTAGTTTGTATTTATGAATATATATATATATATATATATATATATATATATATATATATATATATGCAACAAAGATTAACATAAAAAGAGGCCATGAATTATAAACAGAACAAAGAAGAGGAGAGGGAAAGGAGAAATTATAGAGTTATAATACGATCTCAAAATAAAAAGAAGTGCTTAGAGAATGGGTGAGGGAGATTAGAGAGGTGAGAGACAGAGAGAGGCAGAGTTGGGACAAGATGGAGTGAAAGAGAGAGGGGAGAGAGAAAGAGAGAGAGAGAGAGAGAGAGAGAGAGAGAGAGAGAGAGAGAGAGAGAGAGAGAGAGAGGGAGAGAGAGAGAGAGAGAAGTCCAGCAAAAGCCAAGTTGCCACTTTTCCTCTTTTCATTTAGCCTAGGACTCCAGCCACATTCTGGTGTGTTTTCCAAGCTCAGTTACATCTCCATGGAAACCCCTTCACAGGCACATTTTATGCCATGTATATGTGAGCAGGATTACTACACCATTTCTAGCAAGTGAGAGCCCTTTCCTTTTCCATTTCTATGGCTTCTTCAGGCTATATCATGAGAACATTGCAAAGGGGAAAAAAAAACACTGTAGAGGACATGGTCATCTTTGCATAGCTATATACCCAGATGTTTTATTACAGCATGGATGGACAGGATTGTGTTCCTGAATAAACCTGCTTGAAGAAGGACAACATGGTGTTTCGTCTTTCCTGCAGGTTGGGGTGGATGCAACAACACTACACCTCACACAATAATAATAGGAGACTTCAACACTCCATTCTCATCAATGGACAGATCATGGAAACAGAAACTAAACAGAGACACAATAAAACTAACTGAAGTGATGTACCAAATGTATTTAACAGAAATCTATAGAATATTTCATCTTAAAACAAAAGGATGTATCTTCTTCTCAGCACCTCATGGTACCTTCTCTGAAACTGACCACAAAACAGGCCTCAAAAGATACAAGATTGAAATAATCCCTTGCAACCTATCAGATCACCATGGACTAAGGCTGGTCTTCAAATCCAAACCAAAACAAAAGAAAGCCCACATACACATGGAAGATGAACAAAGCCCTACCCAATGATAACTTGGTCAAGGAAGAAATAAAGAAATTAAAGACTTTTTAGAATTTAATGAAAATGAAGGCACAGCATAGCTAAACTTATGGGACACATGAAAGCAATGCTAAGAAGAAAACTTATAGCTTTGAGTGTCTCCAAAAAGAAACTAGAGAGAGCATACACTGGCAGCTTAACAGCACACTTGAAAACTCTAGAACAAAACAAGAAAATATACCCAAGAGGTGTAGATGTCAGGAAATAATCAAACTCAGAGTTGAAATCAACCAAGTCAACAAAAAGAACTATATAAAGAATCAACAAACCGGGAGCTGGTTCTTTGAGAAAATCTTTTTCTTCCTTCCTTCTTCCCTTCCCTTCCTTCCTTCCTTCCTTCCTTCCTTCCTTCCTTCCTTCCTTCCTTCCTTCCTTCCTTCCTTCCTTCCTTTCCTTCTTTCTTTGTGCTTTTCAAATATAGTCTAACAGGAGTCAAACTGAAAAAGAAAACTTCAGTTGAGAAAATGTCTCCATCAGATTGTCTAGTAGGCAAAAGATCATTGAGTGTTTTCTTAACTGATGATTTACTATCGTAAGTGCCATCTCTGAATAGCTGGAATAAGAAATCAGTCTGCACAAAATAGTCATTCTATTCCTTCATGACCTCTGCTTCAGTGCCTGCCTCCAAGTTCATGTTTGATTTCATGTCCTGACTACCATTCATAATGTACTGTAAGATATAAGATGAAATAAATTTTTTCTCTCCAAAAAAAAAAATTACAAATTTCTGGCATGAAATAATTTCAATAGTCAACAATACTTATGACATTGATGTAATAAAAAATAACTATGATTATTTTCTTAGATCTAAATATGTTTTCTCAATCCTAAAGGATTTAAACTTATTTGTGAGACTATGCTTATTTTGTCTTCAACCCCATCAGAGATGTGAGAAGAAATACATTTTACATGAATATGCAAGAAGTGCAGAGACAGTGGCTTCCAAATCAATAGAAATGAGAGAGACAGCTGACTGCCTGGACAATCAGCTTAATTTTTCTAAGTCCTAGGAGCATCTTTTTTATTTATTTTTATTTATTTATTTTTGGTTGTTTCCACTTCCACATTGGATTCTTGGAAGGTTCTTTATTTTGACTTAAAATATCCTATAATTTCTCTTCTATGATCTTCAATCTAGCACTTAAAATTTTAGTGTTCTCTTTCTCTAAGTCTGCTTTATTCTCATCTCCCTTAAATATGATAAATAAAATTATAATCATTACTGAAAAAAAAGAAAACCAGCCTAGGAAAGTATAGTATAAAAACCTCATGGAAAATATATTATGTATATAAAGCCCCAATCTCAGATTATTTTGTACAGATAGAAATTCTGTAGACTACACTATGAAGAAACTGTAGAAAAAAGAACAAACAACCCAATGAAGCAACAAAACAAGACTACACACACACACACACACACAAAACCCTGTCAATTGATGAAACTACTGTGCACAGAGTCAAGTGGTGGAAATGTACTTATGTGGCACAGATAGGAAATGACGGTTTTTTCAATGGTTAGCACTTAGGATTGAGTGTTCTCTGATAGTCCACACTCTCCTTCTGCAGACTAATCTTAAAACCTTAGCAAAACCCGCGGCTTTTGTTCTTTCATGGATGCTCTCTGCAAGTCATTCTTTGAGACTCTTGATCCTCTGAGTTGTTGAATGAGACGTAAGAAGTTCCTGGCAAGCTCAGCCCTTACCTCTTGTTGGTCCCTCTCCATCGCAGTTGGACTAAGCAGTTATCTTGTCACAGTTTAGAATGTTAATTTCACACAGGAAGTGATGTCATTTCCAGTGTCTCCCCTACAGCTCCCCACCTCGTTTTGTAGTTTTATTTGACAACAATTCTTCAGACTTTGTTGAGACGTGATTTCTACTAAGAACATTGTGAATGTCTGTGCCATCTACATCATTCATGGAGCTGATCAATTCTACTATAGATTAATCTACTGCCTTTAGGTGATTATGGTGTCTTATCGATCCCCTCTAATAGAATTTCTCTGTGAAAATGTTTTTTTCTCCAAACAAATTATGTTTTCTAATTATTCAAATATAATGTTTCTTAAGTAGGCACTACCGATTATTCTTCACTACAACATTTTTATTGTTACATTTTTAGAAATAATAGCTATTGATTTCTTGCCTTATACCGTACCCAGGTCCGTTAATGCATCTTTATTAGATTTCCTGTCCCATTTCTTATGCAACTCTCCCCTTCAGTCTTCATCATTTATAAACTTCAGTTTTTCGTTCATTCATTTTACTGGAAATGCATAATAGGTTTTCAGATGGAAGAAGGCTTTGTAGTGATAACTAAAACTTGACTGTGAATGTCACAGGTGAGTCACAGAACAGCCTCTCTCAAAGACACACACTTAGTTATGTTGTGTTCCTTTTCTACAGCTTACTCAACATAGCATAGTGTACAAAATAGTGGATAAATAAAACATGCTACTTATGAAGATTTGAATACAAAAATAATGGAATTACTTTGTGATATGATAAATATGACACATATAATGACAGGTTCCCTATGTGATCTGACTCAGAGAAGAAACCTAAAAATTTCATGTTATAAAATTTGATAATTGGATAAGCCTCTCAGGAGTTGGAAGGAAGAGTGGGAGGGAGGGATGGAGAGAGGTTGATTGATGGGAACTAATTGCTGTTGGATGGAAGTAGGAAGCCCTGTGTGCTGTTGCATGGTAGATGCTTTATATGATAGTAATGAATTTTTCAGATGTTACAAGTTTTGAACTTTCTTTCTAAAGAGACATAATAAGAATTTGAGGTAAAAGCTATACTCACACCACCTTAAGCATCATCAGGGTAAACATGTAAACAAGGACTGACATGCTCAGTCTTGGTTTGTCAGTGCAGTTAATACGAATTAAATTTTAAAAATCTAATCAGCCAATAAGCCAAAGCACAAGTTTATGTTATCAAATGCATGTGTGCTCAGATACAACATGATTTAGCTAGGATTTTTGTGGAGGTCCCCACGAATGCAGAGTCAAATGAATGATGAGATCAGGCCCTCAGCTGATGCTTTGCTCCCTGTTCTCCCTGTCTAGCCTCACACAAGCTGTTCTGCTAAGTCAGCCACTTGGAGTCTTCTGACTAAATTCCCTTTTCTCTTGCCACTTTGCCTTTAAATCAACAAAACGTTGAAATCTTCTGCTTCAAATACCACATCGAATTTCTCTTATATTGCCATCAGGAGAAATCACCATCCTTCTATGAATACCTGCCATTATGCGAACCCCACTGAAGCAATATGATAATACCTTTCTATTTTAGGGCTTCTCATTTACATGTGCAAAGCTATCTGCTGGGCAATGTAACATATTCAGGGAGGGATCACAATGGGGCAAATACCACAGAATGTAGAATTCTGCCTCACATGCTTGAAAACCTGAAAATCTGTGAGAATACTCAATGCATTGTTGTTTACAAGAACAGGAATTTAGAAACAACACTGATCCTTATTCTTGGAATCCAAAAACAACAACAAAAACACAGCAGCAAAGTGTAGAGAATTAAAGCCAAATTGAACTACAATTAAAACCAAAAGTGAATATACTGATTGAAAACTAAGAATGGTGAACATGATTTAGGCCAACAGCAAGGTAAGTGGCAGAAAACAAAAGAAAAATGCAAAAGGACAGATTCAGGGTTGAGCTTTGTTTAAGAATTCCATCACTTTCCTTAAATAGACACCAATCATTTCCTGTACAGGAGAGGGGTCTGTCAGCTCATCAGAGGCTCAGAACGGATATCATGAACGAACGTACGTAGTATACTGTACAAATTCTGAACACTGAGCTACCTGTGAGGAGTATGTGTTTGTGTATATTTGAGATATGCACCAGAAATATACATAACTACGTATTTATAATAAATACACATATATGGATACATGTATATATGTATACATGTCAAGAGAATATATATTGCAGGATTTTCCCTGTCCAATCACATTAGGGCAGTGGGAAGCTTGTGACCAGACAGGAGAAGGGAGGCAGAGCCATGAGTTGAGGAGACAGAGAGAGAGAGAGAGAGAGAGAGAGAGAGAGAGAGAGAGGTCTGAGGAGGAGAGGGAGAACCAAAATGGAGGCTGACGTGGTGTTATCAAAAGGATAGAATAATTGTGTTAAAGCTTTATCATTATCATTTGGCTCTGAAATTATTGTATTGTCGTCTTGTAAATTGTGTTATTATTGATACATAAATCTGATTGGCTAATTAAGCATTAAGAGTCTTGATTCTACCGGGTAATAGGTGTTGAAATGGCTAACCAGGGGTGCATGGGGCATTGCGTGAAAGCGAGAGGAACTCGGGGGTTCTGTCCTAGAGATGGCCTAGTGTGAGTCATGTGGCCTAGCAGGACTGGCGAGTTGGCAGGCTGAGAGACCTAACAACTGAGATCACCTGGCACAGGGGCTAGCTCTAGATATTTCCCACAACAGATTTGCAAATAAGCCCAGGCAATGAAAACACAACTCAATTAATATGAATACATGCTGTGTGCCTAGATTGGGCAGATCGACCACTACACTACCATCTTCCCCATATGAGAGACCTCTTATAACTTGCGGTTTCTCCAGGCCAGCTGCTTCTGCTCCACCTTCCTTCCTGCTCCTCAGTTGTCCTCTCTATCTCTCCCAAAACCTTCAGCGCCACCTTCCCCTCTTTCTCTGCCCAATCACCAGCTCTAGCCTTTATTTTATAAATTAAGGTGGGAAGAAGGTACAGGAAATTATCTGATTGATGACTCATTCCTTATTCATAGTCCCTCACAGGAGAACAGAATTAACATCAAATATAATTAGCCCCAGGGCTATCTGCAATAACATATGTATAACTATGTATATATATTAAATACACATATATGCGTGCATGTATATATGTGTACATGTCAAGAGTATGTGTTTGTGTGTATATATATATATATATATATACATATATATATATATATATATATATATATATATCACATGGGGCTGGTATATATGGTCCAGAATTAATTCACAGGAATGATACCAGGGTAAGGTCTGTTCAAGAATGCTGGGACTGTGGACAAACATGAAAATGGCTTACAATTATAAATTTAAAGTTTTGCTACTGAAAAGTTATAAATAGAAAAATTAATTGCATGCCTGATTAGAAATGAGACAAAATGTTCTGACCAAAAAAAAAACAAAAACAAAAACAAAAACAAAAACAAAAAAAAAAAACCGGGCAGCTGAGGATTCCTCTGGCTTCTCTTTTCTTTTTCCTTTAAACTGGTATTTCTTTGGTTACTTTATCTTGTAGGAAGCATGGGGTGTGATACTGTGTCTCAGTACTCACTTGAAGGCATCTTCTCTTAGGAGGAAAATGGTCTTCCCATGGGAGACTAGGGGAACATGGATGTACATGCAGTTAAACTGGAACATTTGGCTTGCATGTGTGCATGAGTGTGTGCACACATGCATGAGTGTGACTGAGAGAATATACACTCCTCTGCATACAAGGGGAAGTCAGAGTCTACTGGGTGTTTCTCCCTATTGTTCCCTACTTCCTTCTTTTTGGTCAGGTTTCCTCAATAAATATGACTTACAGTTTTCTCTGGTTGGTAACCTGCTAGCCCAGGATCTTCTTTTCTATCTCATCCTGGTGCAGGGGAATTGCAAGATTGTGGCCTAGCTGGCTTTTTAGATGCATATTGGAGATCTATGCCTAGGTCCTCATCTTTTTCTCAGAGAATCAGCTCCCAGCCCAGTTTTGACAAAGTTAATAATTCTCCAATTTTAATTTCACTTTCTCTAGTATGAGACAAATATAAAATGCAAAAGTCATAATAGGGATTCAATATTGGGAGTTTGAAGGATATAATGTGAAGTACAGGAAGGGAGAAAGCAAAAATTATTAAGATGTTTTTAGATTTCTCAGTAGCTTTGTGGGATTTGGTTGTGGCCAAGAAGATAACTTCTAGTTGCAGCGTACATTGTAGTGATTGACGTTTCCTCATTAGATCTCAGTTGTGTCTATAGTTCCAAAGTGAATTGTTGATTCTTGAAATGTAATTAAAATCATAAAATAACATTGTCTGAAAGAAAAACTCAAATGACAGAAGATGCTGGCGAGGCTGTGGAGAAAGAGGAACATTCCTCCAATGCTTGTGGAATTGTAAGCCAGTACAACCACTCTGGAAATCAGTTTGGTGGTCCCTCAGAAAATTGGACATAGTACTACCTAAGGACCCAGCTATGCCACTCCTGGGCATATATCCAGAAGGTACTCCAACAAGTAATAAGGACACATGCTCCACTATGTTCACAGCAGCCTTATTTATAATAGCCAGAAGCTGCAAAGAACCCAGATGTCCCTCAACAGAGGAATGGATACAGAAAATGTGGTACATCTACACAATGGAGTACTACTCAGCTATTAAAAACAATGACTTCATAAAATTCTTAGGCAAATGGGTGGAACTAGAAAATATCATCCTGAGTGAGGTAACCCAATCACAAAGAACACACATGATATGCACTCACTGATAAGTGGATATTAGCCTAGAAGCTTGGAATACCCAAGATAAACTTCACAAACCACATGAAACTCAAGGAGGAAGACCAAAGTGTGTATACTTCTGTCTTTCTTAGAAGGGAGAACAAAATACCCATGAAAGGAGTTACAGAGACAAAGTGTGGAGCAGAGACAGAAAGAATGACCAACCAGAGCCTGCCCCACTTGGAGATCCATCCCATATACAACCACCAAGCCCAGGCACTATTGTGGATGCCAACAAGAGCTTGCAGACAGGAGCCTGATATAGCTGTCTCCTGAGAGCCTCTGCCAGTGCCTGAAAAAAACAGAAGTGGATGCTCACAGCCATCCATTGGACTAAGCACAGGATCCCAAATGGAGGAGCTAGAAAAAGGACCCAAGGAGCTGAAGGGGTTTGCAGCCCCATAGGGGGAACAACAATATGAACCAACCAGTACCTCCAGAGATCCCAGGGACTAATCCACCAACCAAACAATACACATGGTGGGACTCATGGCTCTAGCTGCATATGTAGCAGAAGATGGCCTAGTCGGTCATCAATGGGAGGAGAGGCCCTTGGTCCTGTGAAGGCTCTATGCCCCAGTGTAGAGGAATACCAGGGCCAGGAAGCAGGAGTGGGTGGATTGATGAACAGGTGGAGGGGTGAGAGGATAGGGGGTTTTTGGAGGGGAAACCAGGAAAGGTGATAACATTTGAAATGTAAATAAAGAAAATATCTAAAAAACAAAAACAAAACAAAACAAAAACAAAAAAACAAAACAAAAAAAAAAAAAAAACAAAATTGTTGAGAACAAGGGGAGCCCTGGATGATGTGTTGGTCATTTAGGAGCACCCTGAAAGCTGAGCAGAAATGTGAGCTCCACAGTCTGAATTAAGTGTCCATGACAGTGTGACTACATCCTTGGCAGTAAGATGGACATAGTGAACATTCGGGAGGTGGGAAGACTTGAATTTTGCTCCAGCATTAAACAGAAAGTACAGTTGACTACTGTGAAGTTTGCCCCATTCCAGGCACCATGTTTACTACCATGGCCATTCTCAGCATTAGATGGAAGTGAAGCAGTTTTTCATTCATAGTCTAATTTCAAATCCAGGATTAAATTCCCTACCTCAAACGTGAGAATAGAATTCTTTAGAGGGAGCTCTATGGTGACCTTCATCTTCATATATTGTCTAACAGGTCACATGGTTATGGGAGATGACTGAGCAACATGAGAGTTCTTTCTGTGAATTCTTTCCTCAATGGCACAATTACCTTATTTGAAATTGTAGCATTACAAAACCGTAGTTAAATCAACTTAAGTCACAGATTCTATCAAGGTGCTTGGCAAAAACACATTCAAAGGAAGATTCTGATCTGATCCTAACTTTCCCAGTTTCCTCTAGGTTCACTTCCTATCTCTCATCAATTCGAGCTGCTGAAGTCATGATCTGTGAGCTCAAAATGAAAGATATTATTCTCACAGCCTTTGAGGAAACACCCAGGAAGGAGGAATGCACAGTGTTGTCAGGTGAGGGTCCTAGTCCTAGTTTGCAAATGGGTACTTTTCTGCCTGTGTGTTCATTTAATGTCTTACGTTCTTTTTGTAGAGGTATCCACCCCATCATGGACTCTATCCTTACTTTCTTTGCCAAATCCTTTACCTCCCATCATCTGTGCTTCATCCTATGAACTCTGGGTACTCTTACTCTTTTTCCTGGCCACCACTATAATATACCCTAAATAAGCACCTTATATTAGTTCACAATTTTATTTTAGTTCACTATTTCTGGATGCAGTTTGACCCTGTGGGGAAGCTATGGTGGCAGGAAACAGCTGGCCGTGTCACATCCGTAGGCAGGAGCATAGAGTTAATGCTTGCTACATGGCTCGCTTCATTGCTCTGATAGAGTCCAGGGCCTACTGATCAGGAACAGTGCATCCCAGGGGTCTTCCAACATCAGTTAATTACACCTCTCTCCACCAAACACGGCCACAGCCCAACCTAATGAAGACAAGCCGACAAGCTTTTATTGAGACACTTTTACAAGTACTTCTAGGTCGTGTCTAGATGATAGATAATAAACAAGTAGCCCAGGTGGGTACACAGTGATCGGTTGCTGAGACTGCTTTTTACCTTCTTTTCTAAGACTCAGGGGACAGGCCTTGTATCCTGCAGGCAAGATGGCCAGTGTACTGAGCAGACACCTTCCAAGCTTTTCACTGCCTTACAGAGATCATTCACATTCTCTCCTAATGTAATGTTGTAAAACTGCAAAGTAGTGCTTATTGGAAAAAGAAGCTACAAATGGAAAATAAAAATTCCTTTGTGTATTTTCCAAAAATAAATTTTATTATTATCCATTATCCATGGGTTTTATTGGTCTCCATTATCTACTAAGAAATGTACTTAGACAGATTATATCTGTGATTATTACAGGCTTCAGCCGGGACGGTGTGGCTTTCTGAATGCCTGTTTATTTATAGGGAAAGGGACTCAGTAGCCTCTGGTTGAGTTCTGTAAGTGGGCTCATTACTTGCCAACGAGCCTTTGGTGCTAAGCCGCTGATCTGAGCTTGTGTCTCTCCTGGGATGGCTAACAGCGGTCTGCTGTCAGCGAGCTGCTTCCTGACAAACTTTAGATCCACTTTACTTTATGATGTGAAACACTGTCTCCAGGCCAGGAATGTCGCCCTTGCTTCTAAGGAGCTGAACACAGTGCTTCAGGCCTGTGCTCTGTGAGGCTAAGGCCAAGACTCCAAACTGATTTCCATTGGTCTCCTAGTTTCACTTTAAGATCTGATCTTGTGAGAAATATGGAGAGAGCAGAGGAAGATTTGCTTTGTTCAGTTTGCTCCTGTGTATTTCTAGAATATTCCTCATCCTTGTGGACCTCATCCTATTGTCATTAGCATTTTTTCTCACAGCAACAATGGGGCATGTGGCAAGGTTCTACCCACTCCAGCCCAGTGGCCAGGAAATACTAGCGCCCTCCACCAGGGCCATCCCTCAGACCTGCACCCAGATTTCAGGTGTCACCTAAACTCAGTGTGCTGACACTGTCCCCACACTAAAATCCCCACATTAAAGTCTCTGGGGTGTTCATTTAATAAAGGTGGGAACCAAATTAATTTATGATAAGAATTGAGTCAGGACATGAAAACAGTGAACTTGGGAAGAATTAAGTTAAAAAAAAATTTTTTTAACAGAGGATCATGTCTTCCCTGGGAAGTAGGAGAATATTTGTAGCCATTAGTATTGTACAAAAAATAACATAAAATAAGATGCATTCATGCCTAGTGGGACAGCCTGCAGCGATTGGATACAATACCTGTTCATGTTAAGAGTTGGAGAAAACAGAATTTCACTCTCGAGGTTTGTTTTGTTTTTGTTTTTGTTCTTTCAGTAAGCTTATATTTTTATTTAAAAAGTAAAATGAGAAACAATACAAGAGTAAACACCAGTAACCTAAATTATTGAAGATTTTATTTGCTCTGATACCCCAGCTTTCTTTCCCATTGTATTGCCTTCCAAAGGACCCATGTTAGGACTCATCCACAGCTGGCACAGTCTGACTCATCCCAGGCAAACACCCAGAGTGAAGTTGTATGAAAGAGACAGCAGTGATCAAAGGGAAAACGTGTGTTCATCCTTCATTCTGTAAACATCTTATGAAAATACGATTTAAGTGATGTGTGGTTTCAAGAACAGAAAATGTGGCAGCCAAATGTTGATACTGAGGTATGGGGTGTAGTGTTATTATCTTTAAAGGTAGATGCATACACAAAATTATTATAGAGTAATAAAAATACATAAAATAAGTCTGAAAACATACAAATAAAAATAATGAACAGACAGTGGTCTACAAAGAATGTTATCCTATAATATGACTAAAGCCTACATTTATCCATGCTGTTAGCATTGACGGGACACAACCTGGTCATATGAGCAAGGGTATATACAACTTTATTAATAAATCCTACAAACCTCAGGTTTTCAGGCTGGTTTCCTGTTCTTGTTCCTGTTGCATTCCTACTGTGGACCAGATTCCATTTGTAAACTCAATTAAGCACTGTTTTCCAAGTTGCTTTTAGTTACAGTATAATAAAAGTGACTAATATCTGTCTGACATTACAATCTAGGTCATAAATAAAAGATATCTGCATATTTCATGACATAACTTCTTAATCCTGTCCTCAGTTGAAAGTAGTTTTAATTGGAGACCATGTTGACATTTACAGGGTACTAAATAATAAGTTTATGTCTAAGTTAATATTTATATGTACAAATTTCACTTATTTAGTTTTCAAAATATCTCATTTCAATTTTTTGACATAGTTCAAAATTTCCTTAAACTTTAAAATTTTAATTTGTCTAGCACTGGAACAAAACATTTCAATAATTCAGATTTGAAGTTAGTATATTCAAATTCATATTTTTGTAGGATTTTCTAAGTTAAATATATTTCCACAAATTAGTTTGTATTTTGATTAAACTTGTCAGTACATAAACACTAATAGTATCAGGTCATTTCCAACATGTATTTTCATCAAAAAGCAAACATGCTTTAGAAATGCAAAGCTTTTGTCATATTATCTAAAAATAAACCTCAGTACAGGGAGTGCTCAGTGATAAGTGTTGACAAATAAAGTAAGACAGAATTTTACATACAAAAATGACAAAAGATCTGTGAAATAATTTCTATCTCAACTACAGTTAAAAAATTGCTTCTTTCATATAAGATTTCTTGATTCATCAAATGAACACTGAGTCCCCTCATAAACAAAAACCAGACCTGCCAAGCTAACTCTATCATGAGTCTGCTGACTTTTCCCCAAATTAGAGTTAGCTGGATTAAAAGTTCCACTTAGGCATCACGGACTTAGTATATCAAAAATTATGTTCAAATGTATTTCTAAGCTAAGTAAATTTCTAAAATGTAGCTTAATAAAAATAATTTTTATCTTCATGACTACAAAGCTATCAAGCCTATGATGCCTAAATGATACTTTTGGCTCCTTCCCTTTGCCAATATTTTGACACCTATTTTAAGTTCCTACTGAACTTAAGTAGCTGTGTCAAGAAAACCAAGACATCTCCTTTGATTAAAAATCAGCAAACATATTCTCCCTTCTCCATTTCTGTGCATTTATCCATGATAGCTTCTCTGGCTGGACTATGTTTTTCTTGTCTCAGCCTGTCACCTCTTTTAGTTGTACCTCAAGAAATAGTTTCCATGCAACCTCCTGCATGAATTCTTGTATTACTTCAACATCAGAATTGCAGTGTCCACATCACACTATCTAGTCTCTTCTGTTACATCCCACAACCTGAATGGATACACACACACACACACACACACACACACACACACAGCCTGAATCACCCTATATTGTACACTTGATCACTTGATGCTTAAAGATACTATTTAATCTATATGACACGTGCAGATAATACTGAAAAGTAAGACAATTATCCTGTGATATAATAGATAACAATCATGTCAAGACCTGGCAGTTTTTAATGATGTATGATAAGCCTAGAATGACTGTAAACCAAGGAACATGGGATTATAATTAACTATATTTTACCTAACTGGTCACAGTTGTATTTGTGTTCCACATCGGCATGTTCTGAATAACAGAGGCATTAGACAAATATTGTACTGGTTTTTAGAAAAATATCTGAAAATTCATATAAACTTTCACTAAAGGGAAAAAAACACTGTAATAATCTTTAGGGCTGTAAAGATACATAGCTTGACTTTAAATGGTCAATGTATTATGCCTTCTAGCAAAGCCATAAAAAGTATTCTTGACATGTTTATGAAAGCCATGGTTTTCTTCTGCATACTTTGTCTGGAACCCTCCTGTCCCTACAGAGGAGGTACTGTGTCCTTGAAATCATCTTGCATGAAGAGCTTGTATGGATAGATGATGCTAGGGAGATCCTGCTGCCCGTTTGGCAGACATTCAAGCAAAGCAGCTTCAAAAAAGTAGAATTCAAGAGCCCGAATACAGAGACTTTTTAGGCATCATTACCAAATATTGGGAAAAACAAATTAGTCTCCTCATTCTTAACTCAGTCTTTTTAGTGACTTGCTTCTGCATCAGTATTGGTCCTTTCAACATTGTGAGTTAAGGAAATAATTTGATGTGACATATTAAGTACAAGATTCACAGGTGCAAGGAAATCACATACAAACACACTCATGCACACAAACACACACAGACACATACATATGCACACATACATACACAGGCACACACATGCAGGCACACACCTATACATACATAGGTGTGTACACACACAGAAATGCATGGATGCATGCACACATACATGCATTCATATATGCACACATACTCACAAACACACAGACATACACAGACACACACCCTCATGAGCTTTTTATATTAACATCTTCAGAACATGGGACAAAGAACACAGCTCATTTTATAAGTGCCTACCTGGTTTACATGAGGCTTAGGGTTCAAGCCCAGAACCACACAAGCCTGGTGTGTTGATGCACACAGCACTCAGGAGGGTAGCCACTTGCCTCAGTATTCAAAGTCATCTTCAATTACATAGTGAGTTGAGACCAGACTGGGCTATACCACATTGTCTCCATAGGAAAAAAAATGTTTAAAATATTGTAAAATTATATTGGAAAACTATGTATTCCTTTGAGTTGTTTTCAATGCTCCTGCCACAATGCAAACTTCTCTCTTTTGCTTCATAAATCTGCAGAAGACATTCCATTACACAATACACACACTTCCCCATTCCTTTCAGATGCTGTCTTTTGACTGAGGAACAAAGTTAACGTTACTTTTACTGAAATACTCTACATAGCCTGGTCAATTAGAAGTGAGACGTTTTGACCACCTTTAAAAATGAGAGAAGTCATAGGAGTGTTTTTAGTCTATTGTAACTATTATACAGTAGAGAGAATGCATATCTCAAAACAGAGAAAAGATGTGCATGCTTCCACACACAAGGGTACTTCAGTGTTCTTCATCACAGCATCTCGTGAAGATCTTTCTGGAACAATGCAGCCAAGGTCACCACTGAACAGTCCTGGCACTGTGATGGCTTTGGATATTACTCTTTCTCCAGGACCAAAATACAGACACATGGCTACCAGCAGAAAGTTGATCTGCACACTGAGACTTTACCCAGAGGCTATGGAACCATTAAGAGTATCCATTTTCTAATGGAAATATGTAAAAATTTTGAATACTGACATAAATAAGGGAAAATGCATTAAATCTTTGTCTCTTACACAGAAACATATAGAAATTAATATTTTAGTATGTTTGTTCCAGTGATGATGGGGATATTCCCTTGGTATACTTCCTTCATAAATGACTTGGCACACTCTTAAAAATTACTTAGTATAGATTTATTTAAATAAATACTAGATAGGAGGTGAGCAATGTATTAAGGGGATGTAGGCATTTTATTTCATAAAATATATGTTTTATTTTAATTTTAAATAAGACCATTTTTATGTGTGAGTTCAAAAGCACAAATCTGAAGGCATTTGGAAGGAGCCACTCACATGCTAATGTCTCTTTGGTTGTGGTTTGTCTCCTGGAGAGAATGAAGTCTAGTTAAGAGATACTTTCTTTAATTGTACTGGAATCTTCTGAATCATGGGTATTCAAGATTCAACAGTATCTTTGACATCCTTTAATGCTGTGGTGTTATATGTAATGCCCATGACGGCAGGCTGAGTGAATAGTGGAATTCATGTATCCAGTATGGAACAGACAGACACACTGGCAGCCAAGTGAAAGGCTTCTTCAGGAACACAAGTTACTATGGCATCTCCACCAAAGAGACTCAGCTGCAAAGGGGAGACACTGGGGCACATGGCAGCTGCATTTTCTTATACAGAAACCTACAGGGAGAGGATTTAGAGAGGTGAGGCAGGAGTGGGTGGGTAGGTAGGGGAGCAGTCTTTTAGAGGTGAGAAGGGATTGGGTGGATGGGTGGAGAAGCACACTCTTAGAGGCAAAGGGGAGGGGGATGGGATGGGGATTTTGGAGAGAAGACCAGGAAATGGGACAAAATTTTAAATGTAAATAAATAAAATAACAACAAAAAAAGTTTCTATATGACATATGGTAATTTGTTCCTTAGCTTTCTTCTTAGCTAAATGTTTCTTTTTACAGATGGGAGATCCTAGGTCTTGATCAGTACTCAGGAGCCATGGTGTTCTGATGCATTTATGATCCTCTGGGAGAAAAAAAAACAGGTATTTTTATGAGAAAGAAAGACAACATTTTATCTGTAACTGCCTCAGGAATCTATGTCCTCTGACAATGACTCAAAGTAAAAGTTACAAACCCATACCAGCACAATAAAAGTTACAAACCCATACCAGCACAAACAAACTCAGAAGAAACACACCTTCACGGGAGCATTTAGATCAATTCCTCTCTCTTCAAAATTTCTGATTTCTCATAATAAAATATTTTTCTCTATTTTTTCCATCCTAATTTTGTTTTTGGAGCTCATTTCTTAAACTCTTAATTGTAGTAACTGGCCAAATTTACTGGTCACTTAATAAAAAAGTACACAGATAAAATATGAATAGAAAGCCAAGGGCACAGAAGGACAGAAAAGCACAAATTCTTTTTAGAGACAACAGCTACATAAACATCTGTGTTTCTGTGAGAATTAATTATAAATTCATATGTGCAATTCTTGGGCATATAACTTTTCTCTAAGAATGGCATGACTCTAGGAGATGTGAAGACAGTGGGGTGATTGTTTTTCATCATGTAAACTTGTGGAAACTAATATAATGCTGGAGAGGGGTCCTCTCACACTCAATAATAAGAAGGCAGCCATCAGTGCCAGCTTCCAGAAATATGAATCATCAGGGAGAGACTGGGGTGTATACTATTTTAAGAAAGATTTTCAGTATGAGAATTGGTAACTTGAGCTATAACTTATGCCCCTCCTGGAGGTTTTTTTTTTTTTTGAAAAGAAAAGAGTGTACCATCAGATGAGACCCATCCATTTACACCATTCTCTTGTTTTGTTTTACAGAGTCTATGTTCTTTGTAATTATTTTGGTAGAATATGTTCTCAACAGAATTTTCAGCTGTCCTAAGATTATTGATTGATTGGTTTGGGGGTCATAAAAAACGTGGCAAAGAAAGTTATCATTAAAAAAATAAAGTAACACTCAAAAGATTTTGACTTCTGTGAATGAAGAAATAACACCAGGTGCTTGACAATGCACTTTATAATTTAACACCTCAATGATTTTAAAGTAACAAATGGCTGATGTGTAATTTCTACTCTCAGCTTCAGTAAGAGATGGGCTTGCCTCTGCCACTTGGATTTACTTTCATGTCTCCTGGCTCCAGGAAGCTAGTTCTAATCAAGGATGCACACCACTCATCAGAATGTTACAATTTCTATGTGATCTACTGCTTCATTTTGTTCCATTTAAGGTGTTTATTCTCTTGGTTGATGTCAGGTTGTCACCTAAAGTTCCATAAACAGTCTTTTTAAATGTTGATTGGAGGATTTCTTTCAATAAACAGAGCAAGCCATTTTTTTAATTAAAAAAACATTAGCCTTATTTAATAGTTACTATTCATAAGGAGTAGTTCTTAAAATGTGGTCCACCAGGAAATTCATGTAAGAGAATTTGAGGGAAGTTACCAACCATAGGTGGGATTCAGGGTTGTGGTTTTAATGAGATTTCTGGATAATTTTTTTGTTTACATTAGGAGATACTTGTATACTAATATGGTTAGATAAAAATTAGTGCTTTAAGATGTAGATAACAGAACAGCAATAAGATCATGTCAGGTAAATAATTCATGCCATACTAACTCTATCCTTTGCATGGTGCTATATGCAATTGTAGTCCATTGAGATTCTTAAGATGGGTTTGCCCATAGCTTCCATGGGAACCCTCAGAATTATATATCACAGCCAACCGTTATCTCCAATCCAACATTAGAACACTCAAAAGTGATGTGGTTCTGTTTTTTGTTTTTGTCATTCAACTGGAGATGGAACTTGGAGCTATTTCCCAGGTATGGATGTTATATAATATTTATAATATATCTTGACATTATTAAAAGATCCATGGAAAGAAGTACTGATTAAAAGTTTAGCACAGAGGCATGAGGAATGGCTCGGTGGGTAAGAGCACTGGCTGCTTAAAGGACCTGTATTCAGATCCTGGAAGCTACCGGATGACTCACAATTATTCATAACTCTAGATCTAGGACCTGACATGGTCTTCTAAACTCTGTAGGCACCAGGCATTCGTATGGTGCACTGACATAGATTCAGCAAAATAGCAAACATTAATACATACATAATAAAAAATTTAATTTATTAAACTCTTTCATCTGCATGGATGCTATATCCAGCTCTGGTCATTGCCTTTGAGATTGAGTATTGTAGTGAACTCTTCAGAGAAAAGACCTTCATTTGCTTTCATACCCTCAAGGTCTGCACTGTGTGGCATTATGAAGCATAGTCTTAGCCTACCATTGCTTCTTCACTTACTATGCTGAAGTGTTGCAATATGGAAACCACATTGTAACACTGAAAGAAAATCTAGTTTTATCTTCATTCTTTCTCTACATTTAAATTCTACTCAGGACATCCCTCTTTTGTTCACTCATGACTCTTTTTGGGCTCCCTACTCAATGACTTCTCCTAAGCATGGCATTAGCAATATAAATGGCATAGCTTTATAAGCAGAACAGGTTTCATCACCTTGAACTAGAAACCCATCACCTTGACCAGCACTACAGAAGCAGGCTTCCACCTCTCTCCACTTACTCTTCCCTTTTTTATAGCATAAAGCATTTCTTTGCAATTAGAAAAAGAGTAATATTGTTCCTCCCCAGACCGTCTAGCAGCTCATCACTTCATTTAATGAAACAACAATCTGAAGTATTTCCTACTCCAGAACTTCAGCATCACTTATCTCCTGACACTCTCTGCTAGAGACTGCTGAACCATCTGCCACTGTTCCTTCAACACACACTGTGCTCACAGCAGGCACTCTGTCCTGGATATTTTACCCCTGAAATTTGCACAGCTAATTATTTTATGCCATTGTGTTCTGTATTCAAATTCGCCTCTTTGGTTGGCTCCCCTGACTGACAGATAGTAAAATAGCAGCAACTCTCTTCCCCCACAACACCATTAAAGACTGTACCTTGCAAAAGGTCAAGTTGGAAGTATGGATTGATACATGAATGTGTAACATTTGTTTTATACCAACATACGGTTCTTTCTTTTTTTTCTTTTTTTTAAATTAGGTATTTTCCTCATTTACATTTCCCAATACTATCCCAAAAGTCCCCCAGACCCACCCCCCCAAATCCTCTACACACCCACTCCCCCTTTTTGGCCCTGGCGTTCCCCTGTACTGGGGCATATAAAGTTTGCAAGTCCAATGGGCCTCTCTTTCCAGTGATGGCCAACTAGGCCATCTTTTGATACATATGCAGCTAGAGACAAGATCTCCAGGGTACTGGTTAGTTCATATTGTTGTTCCTCCTATAGGGTTGCAGATCCCTTTAGCTCCGTGGGTACTTTCTCTAGCTCCTCCATTGGGGGTCCTGTGATCCATCCAATAGCTGAATGTGAGCATCCACTTATGTGTTTGCTAGGCCCAGGTCTGGTCTCACAAGAGACAGCTATATCAGGGTCCTTTCAGCAAACGCTTGCTAGTGTATGCAATGGTGTAAGCGTTTGGAAGCTGATTATGGGATGGATCCCTGGATATGGAAATCACAAGATGGTCCATCCTTTCCTCACAGCTCCAAATTTTGTCTCTGTAACTCCTTCCATGGGTGTTTTGTTCCCAATTCTAAGAAGGGCAAAGTGTCCATACTTTGGTCTTCATTCTTCTTGAGTTTCATGCGTTTAGCAAATTGTATCTTATATCTTGGGTATCCTAAGTTTCTGGGGTAATATCCACTTATCAGTGAGTACATGTTGTGTGAGTTCCTTTGTGATTGGGTTACCTCACTCAGGATAATGCCCTACAGGTCCATCCATTTGACTAGCTATTTCATAAATTCATTCTTTTTAATAGCTGAGTAGTACTCCATTGTGTAAATGTACCACATTTTCTGTATCCATTCCTCTGTTGAGGGGCATCTGGGTTCTTTCCAGCTTCTGGCTATTATAAATAAGGCTGCTATGAACATAGTGGAGCATGTGTCCTTCTTACTAGTTGGGACATCTTCTGGATATATGCCCAGAAGAGGTATTTCGGGATCCTCCGGTAGTACTATGTCCAATTTTCTGAGGAACCACCAGACTGATTTCCAGAGTGGTTGTACAAGCCTGCAATCCCACCAACAATGGAGGAGTATTCCTCTTTCTCCACATCCACGCCAACATCTGCTGTCACCTGAATTTTTGATCTTAGCCATTCTGACTGGTGTGAGGTGGAATCTCAGGGTTGTTTTGATTTGCATTTCCTTGATGATTAAGGATATTGAACATTTTTTCAGGTGCTTCTCTGACATTCGGTATTCCTCAGGTGAGAATTCTTTGTTCAGTTCTGAGCCCCATTTTTAATGGGGTTATTTGATTTTCTGGAGTCCACCTTCTTGAGTTCTTTATATATATTGGATATTAGTCCCCTTTCCAATTTGGGATAGGTAAAGATCCTTTCCCAATCTGTTGGTGGTCTTTTTGTCTTATTGATGGTGTCTTTTGCCTTGCAGAAGCTCTGCAATTTTATGAGGTCCTATTCATCAATTCTCCATTTTACAGCACAAGCAATTGCTGTTCCATTCAGGAATTTTTCCCCTGTACCCATATCTTCGAGGCTTTTCCCTACTTTCTCCTCTATAAGTTTCAGTGTCTCTGGTTTTATGTGGAGTTCCTTAATCCACTTATATTTGACCTTAGTACAAGGAGATAGAAATGGATCAATTCTCATTCTTCTACATGATAACCACCAGTTGTGCCAGCACCATTTGTTGAAAATGCTGTCTTTTTTCCACTGGATGGTTTTAGCTCCCTTGTCAAAGATCAAGTGACTATAGGTGTGTGGGTTCATCTCTGGGTCTTCAATTCTGTTCCATTGGTTTACTTGTCTGTCACTATACCAGTACCATGCAGTTTTTATCACAGTTGCTCTGTAGTACAGCTTTAGGTCGGGCATGGTGATTCCACAAGAGGTTCTTTTATCCTTGAGAAGAGTTTTTGCTATCCTATGTTTTTTGTTATTCCAGATGAATCTGCCAATTGCCCTTTCTAATTCGTTGAAGAATTGAGTTGGAATTTTGATGGGGATTGCATTGAATCTGTAGAGTGCTTTTGGCAAGATAGCCATTTTTACTATATTGATCCTGCCAATCCATGCCCATGGGAGATCTTTTCATCTTCTGAGATCTTCTTTAATTTCTTTCTTCAGAAACATGAAGTTCTTATCATACAGATCTTTCACTTCCTTAGTTAGAGTCATGTCAAGTTATTTTATATTATTTGTGACTATTGAGAAGGGTGTTGTTTCCCTAATTTCTTTCTCAGCCTGTTTATCCTTTGTGTACAGAAATGCCATTGACTTGTTTGAGTTAATTTTATATCCAGCTACTTTATTGAAGCTGTTTATCAGGCTTAGGAGTTCTCTGGTGGAATTTTTAGGGTCACTTATATATACTATCATATCATCTGCAAAAAGTGATATCTTGGCTTCTTCCTTTCCAATTTACATCCCCTTGATCTCCTTTTGTTGTCTAATTGCTCTGGCCAGGACTTCAAGTTCAATGTTGAATAGGTAGGGAGAGAGTGGACAGCCTTGTCTAGTCCCTGATTTTAGTGGGATTGCTTCCAGCTTCTCACCATTTACTTTGATGTTGGCTACTGGTTTGTTCTAGGTTGCTTTTATCATGTTTAGGTATGGGCCTTGAATTCCTGATCTTTCCAAGACTTTTATCATGAATGGGTGTTGGATTTTGTCAAATGCTTTCTCAGCATCTAACGAGAGGATCATGTGGTTTTTGTCTTTGAGTTTGTTTATATACTGGATTATGTTGATGGATTTCCGTATATTGAACCATCCCTGCATCTCTGGGATGAAACCTACTTGGTCAGGATGGATGACTGTTTTGATGTGTTCTTGGATTCGGGTAGCAAGAACTTTATTGAGGTTTTTTGCATCAATATTCATAAGGAAATTGGTCTGAAGTTCTCTATCTTTGTTGGGTCTTTTTGTGGTTTAGATATCAGAGTAATTGTGGCTTCAAAGAATGAGTTGGTTAGAGTACCTTCTGTTTCTATTTTGTGGAAAATTTTGTGAAGAACTGGGATTAGATCTTCTTTGAAGGTCTGATAGAACTCTGCACTAAACCCATCTGGTCCTGGGCTTTTTTTGGTTGGGAGACTATTAATGACTGCTTCTATTTCTTTGGGGAATATAGGGCTGTTTAGATCATTAACCTGATCTTGATTCAACTTTGGTACCTGGTATCTGTCTAGAAACTTCTCCATGTCTTCCAGGTTCTCCAGTTTTGTTGACTATAGCCTTTTGTAGAAGGATCTGATGGTGTTTTGGATTTCTTCAGGATCTGTTGTTAAGTCTCCCTTTTTATTTCTGATTTTGTTAATTAGAATGCTTTCCCTGTGCCCTCTAGTGAGTCTGGCTAAGGGTTTGTCTATCTTGTTGATTTTCTCAAAGAACCAGCTCCTCATTTGGTTGATTCTTTGAATAGTTCTTCTTGTTTCCACTTGGTTGATTTCACCCCTGAGTTTGATTATTTCCTACCATGTACTCCTCTTGGGTGAATTTGCTTCTTTTTGTTCTAGAGCTTTTAGGTGTGTTGTCAAGCTGTTAATGTGTGCTCTCTCTAGTTTCTTTTTGGAGGCACTCAGCTATGAGTTTTCCTCTTAAAAATCCTTTCATTATGTCAAATAATTTGGGTATGCTGTGGCTTCATTTTCATTGAACTCTAAAAAGTCCTCAATTTTTTCTTTATTCCTTCCTTGACCAAGGTATCATTGAGAAGAGTGTTGTTCAGTTTCCACGTGAATGTTGGCTTTCTGTTATTTATTTTGTTATTGAATATCAACCTTATTCCATGGTGATCTGATATGATGTATGGGATAATTTAAATATTTTTGTATCTGTTGAGGCTTGTTTTGTGACCAATTATGTGGTCAATTTTGGAGAAGGTACCATGAGGTGCTGAGAAGAAGGTATATCCTTTTGTTTTAGGATAAAATGTTCTGTAGCTATCTGTCAGATCCATTTGTTTCATAACTTCTGTTAATTTGACTGTGTCCCTGTTTAGTTTCTGTTTCCATCTGTCCATTGGTGAAAGTGGTGTGTTGAAGTCTCCCACTATTATTGTGTGAGGTGCAATGTGTGCTTTGATCTTTACTAACATTTCTTTAATGAATGTGGCTCCCCTTGTATTTGGAGCATAGATATTCAGAATTGATAGTTCCTCTTGGAGGATTTTACCTTTGATGAGTGTGAAGTGCCCCTCCTTGTCTTTTTTGATGATTTTGGGTTGGAAGTCAATTTTATTCGATATTAGAATGGCTACTGCAGCTTGTTTCTTCATACCATTTGCTTGGAAAATTGTTTTCCAGCCTTTCATTCTGAGGTCGTGTCTATCTTTTTCTCTGAGATGAGTTTCCTGTAAGCAGCAAAATGTTGGGTCCTGTTTGTGTAGCCAGTCTGTTAGTCTATGTCTTTTATTGGGGAATTGAGTCCATTGATATTCAGAGATATTAAGGAAAAGTAATTGTAGCTTCCTGTTATTTTTGTTGTTAAAGTTGGCATTCTGTTCTTGTGGCTGTCTTCTTTTAGGTTTGTTGAGGGATTACCTTCTTGTTTTTTCTAGGGCGTGGTTCCCGTACTTGTATTGTTTTTTTTCTCTTATTATCCTTTGAAGTGCTGGATTCCTGGAAAGATAATGCATGAATTTGGTTTTCTTGTGGAATACTTTGGTTTCTCCATCTATGGTAATGGAGAGTTTGGCTGGGTATAGTAGCCTGGGCTGGAATTTTTGTTCTCTTAGTGTCTGTATAACATCTGTCCAGGCTCTTCTGGCTTTCATAATCTCTGGTGAAAAATCTGGTGTAATTCTGATAGGCTTGCCTTTATATGTTACTTGACCTTTTTCCCTTACTGCTTTTAGTATTCTATCTTTATTTAGTGCATTTGTAGTTCTGATTATTATGTGTAGGGAGGAATTTCTTTTCTGGTCCAGTCTCTTTGGAGTTCTGTAGGCTTCTTGTATGTTCATGGGCATCTCTTTCTTTAGATTTGGAAAGTTTACTTCTATGATTTTATTGAAGATATTTGCCAGTCCTTTGAGTTGAAAATCTTCATTCTCATCCACTCATTGTGTCCTGGATTTCCTGGATGTTTTGAGTTAGGATCTTTTTTGCATTTTCCATTTTCTTTGATTGTTGTGCCGATGTTCTCTATGGAATCTTCTGCACCTGAGATTCTCTCTTCCTTTTCTTGTATTCTGTTGCTGATGCTTGCATCTATGGTCCAGATTTCTTTCCTAGGGTTTCTATCTCCATCGTTGCCTCACTTTGGGTTTTCTTTATTGTGTCTACTTCCCTTTTTAGCTCTAGTATGGTTTTGTTCATTTCCATCACCTGTTTGGATCTGTTTTCCTGTTTTTCTTTAAGGACTTCTACCTGTTTGGTTGTGTTTTCCTGTTTTTCTTTAAGGACTTGTAACTCTTTAGCAGTGTTCTCCTGTATTTCTTTAAGTGAGTTATTAAAGTCCTTCTTGATGTCCTCTACCATCATCATGAGATATGCTTTTAAATCTGGGTCTAGCTTTTCGGGTATGTTGGGGTGCCCTGGACTGGGCAAAGTGGGCGTTCTGGGTTCTGATGATGGTGAGTGGTCTTCGTTTCTTTTAGTAAGATTCTTATGTTTACCTTTCACCATCTGGTAATCCCTGGAGTTAGTTGTTATAGTTGTCTCTGATTAGAGATTGTTCCTCTGGTTATTCTGTTACCCTCTATCAGCAGACCTGGGAGACAAGTTCTCTCCTCTGAGTTTCAGTGGTCAGAGCAGTCTCTGCAGGCAAGCTCACCTCTTACAGGGCAGGTGCACAGTTATCTGGCTTTTGGACCTCCTCCTGGCTGAAGATGAAGGGCCAAAACAGAACCTTTCCCAGAAGCTGTGTTTTTTTGGCCTGTCCCAGAAGCTGTTAATTTCAGTAGTCCACACTCTCACCTGTGCAGACAACTTTCTGCGGAGTCCCAGAGCCAAGATGGCTCCCACAGATCCTGAGGCAAAAGCCTCCCGGGCCGGGTGGACCCCTGTCCTCTGGCTGGGAAGGTGGCCGGATGTCTGGAGCCTGAAAATGGTGCTGCCTCAGAAGCTCTGTGGCTCTTGCCTGTCCCAGAAGCTGTTAGCTTCTGTGGTCCACACTCTAGTCTGTGCAGACAACTTTCTGTGGAGTCCCGGAGCCAAGATGGCTCCTGCAGATCCTGAGGCAAAAACCTCCCGGGCTGGGTGGACCCCTGTCCTCTGGCCGGGAAGGTGGCCGGATGTCTGGAGCCTGAAAATGGCGCTGCCTCAGAAGCTCTGTGGCTCTCGTCTGTCCCAGAAGCTGTTAGCTTCTGTAGTCCACACTCTCACCTGTGCAAGCTGCTTTCTGCTGAGTCTGGGAACCAAGGTGGCTCCTGCTGCTCCTGAGTCAAAATCCTAGCCTCCTGGGCTGGGCAGACCCCTGTCCATGATTCTTTCTTCTCATTTCCCATTATAATGTATCCATTATTAGGTAGTGACTTTGTTTTTAAGATACAAGCACTATCTAGAATCAGCAAAGTCACACATTTTTTTTTGTCACTTGGAATTAGAAGTTAGGGAAACAACACAACACACGTTAAAACAATCAAGTTCTTTTATAATGAGAGACTTGATGTACACAGCATAGGTGTGCCTTAAATAGCTTTGTTATAAAACCTATGCATGGCACATAAATATGCTTGAATAAGTAACCAAATGCAACAGTACATACTAAAAGAAGGCAGAATGTTGCTCCATTCAATTGCAGAAGTTGCACATGCACATCTGGTAAGTAAATAAAATTTGGAGGAGAAAATAGGGACACCTGACTTTGGGAAAAATAAATGACATGAGACAACTCCTCCTTAGGTAAATACACATACAGTCATTGAACCCTGATGAAAAAGTATAACTTTGACACATTGCCAGTGTTTATACTGTTTTCATGGACTATAAATCAATGAATGATAGATTAGATTTGTGTACGTGTAGAAAAACATGATGGGGAGTTTTGTGTGTTTGCACATATCTATTGAAGAATATGTTTATATTTGTGACATACACACAACACTCAGTGAAGCAGAGCTCTTTTACTATTTCTTGCTATGTTCCATACAGCATACAATGGATTATCTTTGTTGGTATGAAACAATGCTTAAATGAGCAGATAGCCTAGATAAGTCTGCTTCTCCACTCAGCTCTTAGTTCTTCTCCACTTTGCTCTGTGAAGTTAGCTACTTTCCATATTTCTTTACACCAAGGCAGTTCTCACTTCAATTTGCCCTTATGGAGCTGTGAGTCTGATGTTTTCTTTATCAATCATTTACATCTGATATAGTTCCACAGTGTGGGTGTGCACATAAGCCTGCTTATTGTAAGAAAGAGAGGAAACTTCTAGAACTCTCAGCTTTCTTGTTAAGAATCTGTGCTCCTTCATATTCAGTGTACTTGAATCAGTGAATATAGATTGAACTGTCTTTTTAAAAAAAATCTGCACCACTTTCACCATCTCCCATTGGTGTGTGGATCCAGACAAGAAGTAAATTAATCAGCCATTGTTTTGAATACTGTCACTGACATGGGAAACAAAAAAATCAGATTCATTGTAATTTATGGTAGAAAGAGATACAACATGCATGCCAGTTTATTAACGTAGAGATGAGAGCCCATTCATGTGAATAATGGAGAACAGAAAAATTTTCATTCTCTTTTTCTCTTCTAGAGACATAGATATTTCAACAAACAATATTTTCAAAGATCATAGTATAAAATGCTAATATGAAGTATGCATTCAAAAGTTCCAAGTAATGGTATAAAATAGTACCCATAGCACAATGCCTTAGTGAACGAAGTGGGAGTTTGTAGGCAAACTATTATATGTGAGTAAATTTAGGGTATACATTTTGTGACCTATCCTTTACTATGCTTACTAAGAATAAAATTTTATATCAACTGGTTTTCAGTTATATCTCTAAGTAGTGCATCAAATTTATTCTCCCCCCATACCCTATGAAGTTAGAACACAGAAAACAATGAAATGCAGCACGCAGAAACAAAGAAATAAGAGAAGCAATTATATCTTTGAAGAGGCATTTCTAACTTTATCATCTACTTGGTGTGTAATTTTCAATACTGTAAGTCAGTGAAATTTTTACAGTTTGTCACATGTAAGGAAATGTTCACAGTTTACAACCATTGTTGTTATTAATGATAATAGCTTCTGTTAATGGATGAAGCACATGGATTTTTCAGTTGTGTCATTGATTCTGTGTGTGTTGTGCTGCTGGTGTGATTCACTGGCTTGTTATGGGATGATTGACAGCATTACTACACTACCAGTAAGATGGGTCTGATGCCCAGAGAGGTAACTCAAGTTCTAAAACAGAGACAGGTGAAATGGGATTAAAGCCTCAGTCTGTCTGGCTCCAGTTCTTCTGTGGTTCTCACATTGTCAGGCTGAAGGGTGCTATAAAGACTCACTGTTAGGTTAGCATTTTTCTGCCCTCTCCTTGTTTCATTGAGTGATTTATAGTACCTTAAAAACTCAAAGGACCAGCTTGCCTATTGTTGGAAGCAATAAGGCAGGGCAGTAAAACCATGTAGCCATCTCTCCTTGCTAGGAGACTGCTAACAGCTCAACTCTAGAAAGCCTAATGCACCATGGCAGCTAGGAGGGAATAAGGCTGGATGAGCAGCCTGACAGGCACTGTGGAGGTAGTTTACATTTTCTTAACAGCTGCCAGGATGAGAAATAAGACCCTAGCTGTTCTGAGATGCTGCAATGAGGCCACCTGAATAGAAAATGGAAACTGAGGTACAGCCTAGAAGTTGTCTTTATCTGGCTATAGAATCAAAGTGAAACATACACACACACACACACACACACACACACACACACACACACACACACACAGTGTGTTTTATGATTATAGCTGTAAAACAGAAAGTGTCAGCCACATGATTGTGATGTGTTGAAGCAGAGGAGATGGTCTTTATTCTCTGTCCTTACCACCTGAATTCTTAAAGGAATCAAGGGCTGTTTTCCTGTATTTTATTTATTGTTTTTCCCAATTTAGACGATGCCATCTCTCTTCTGCCATAGGAGATCAGGGAAGTTGCTTAGCTGTACTTCATCTGTTATAAGATAGAATAAGATGTACGTGTCCACATACATGTCTGATGCTCAATGAACAGGGAATCATGGTTAAAAATTACTCTGCCTGCTGGTCCAGTGTGAAGATGCTACCTAAGAATACACATGCACAGAGAGATTCTGAAGGTTCTGGAAAACCAAGGTGCCACTTCCTCTGTGCACCTGAGACATATTTCAGTATCTGTACGTGTTTATTGATGATTTATTGACAACAGCAAGTGGAATCAACCTATATGTCAGCTTATGACAGACAATGCTGTTTTCCCCCATTTAGTTCTGAGTGTCCATATTTGTGATTTTTGACTCCTTTTGACTTCTACACATTTCTAAACTAACTTTTAAAACACTTCTTTAGAGATAGCTCAATATTTCAAGCATGGGTTAGTTTCTCTGTAAATAGTTATTAGATTGGTTTGAATCATTTTGCTTTATTTCTGTTACCTCCATGAAAGTCAAGCTAGCATTGAGATGATTTACTTTGAGTTATTGAGTATTCTCCCAATTAGCATTGCTATTCTGACGATAGGAGCAGAGAGGTCTTTCTGGAGAGTGAGTTTTAGGACCTAAGGTGTAATGGGTCTTCACAGAAAAATTTTGGTAAAAATTTTCCTCATATTTGGTCTTGTGGAAAGAGTTATTTTGTCCTATCCATAGTGTCCAGTTGCCTTTACTTTCCTGTAGGGCAAGAGTATTTTTCTTTAAACAAATAAAATTCTAATATACATTTTAGAGTTCATTCTCCTGAAAGTAAATATGTATACATATGACTGTTATGTAGGTCCTGTGTGAGGACCCATGAAAGGTGAAGGGAGGAGAGTGAGTTCTAAATGCATTTCTAGACGTTACGGGGCACCAAAGTAAAATACTGTGTGATAGACTGTATTAAAGAGTACTAAGGATATAAATGCCCATACGACTCACAATTTGAATTCCATTTGTATTGTGAAGAATCACCTGAGACTATGATATTTTACATGATATTTGTACTTATTGGTGAACTTTTTGGCCACCCTGGGTTGTTTGTTTGTTTGTTTGTTTTTGTTTTTGTTTTTTTCTTCGCCCCAAAACAAGCAAATGAGGTCACATCTTAAACCATAAAGGAGTTATATGGGTCACTGCTGGTCCAAGAGGGAAACTAGTGTCCAGATGGTTTCAGGCAGCGAAGCTCCCACACCCCACCCCTACCCCGCCCCTGTCTCTTTAAATTCTCTGTTGTTGCTCTTCCCTTGGCTGAAGAGAAGTCCTGAGTAGAAAGCTAATGTCTGTGCTTTTATTAGCTGTGCTTCACTCCTTCGTACTCACTCTGTAAAAAACTATGACAAAATCTAATCAAAAGAGTATTAAAGGGAAATTGTCGCCCTCTTTTCTATAAAATGTGAAACAATTGCTCTCGAGTTCTGCAGTGATTTATGGTATATCTAAGTGAGTGGGCACACTGGAAGAAAGATGTGTAAAGGCAATAAATATTCATGAGCATAGTTAGCACTAAAACATTTCTTCTTTGCCACGAACCCCACTTTTCTTATTTCCACTTGCTAAAGTGGGAGACATATTAAAATATTAATTTTCCGCTTTGTTGGAATGAGTTTTGAAATCGAGTGCCATTAAGACTCTGAAGGTAAATATGAGAACTCCAGGACATCAGTCACTCTAATACTCTGTGTTTTTAAAAATTATTTATTTGCTTTGTAAAAGGAGCCAAAAGTTCTGATTGCTCTGTGAGACATATATGTAGGAGAAAGCATGGAGGTCCTGTGAAACAGGGTGTCACTCAGCAAGCATCTCTAGCTTGTAAATCAAAGGCAGAGCTCTGCAGGCAGGACAGCACGCCACAGGCAGGCCCCATTCTACAGCCATAAAGAGAGTCTGTGCTAGGTTAGGGTATGCTTCTGTTAGAGGAACAGCTGGAAACTGCCATGGGTCATGGTTGTCTGATGGAAGCAGTTGCTCAGGGTTAGCAGGCCACATGCAGACCGCAATTTTAGGATAAATGTCTCGAATAGGTTTGTCTGTGGTGTTGGTCAGAGGTGAGCTATAAGCTCACTGTACATTTGCCGAGTATGAGAGAGACACATAGGTCCTCAGTTGTTCTTTTATTAAGTTTAAGGCTGACTTGTCAATTTAATTACATGTGGAATCAATTGTTTAAATCAACAGTTGCAGAATTGTAGATCACTGTATTTTATTATTTTATTTTACACACACATACATGTGCACACATGCAAGCATGCACACACATACAAGCACACATGAACACCTGCACATGCAGACACTCAGACATGCACTCACGCATGGACATGCACATACACACGCACACACATGCATATATGCACTGAAGAACATACAAATACACACGTGTTCTCATTCTCCTCCACTGCTCTCCCTCTTCCCTCATCTCTCCCATTTGCTGGTCACTTGTTCACCCAAAGAATTTCCACTTCTGCTTTCTTGCCTTGCATATTCCACCATCTTCTCTCCTCTCTCCTCGAGCCTGAACTCTCTAACCTTCTAATCATCTCCTCTCTACTTTAAAGAACAGAGATGTACATATAAATCAATCTACATTTTGTATCTGAGAATACTTTCAAATATCTATGGTTTTGGGGAAAAAAATCTGCATAGTTTTCTAGTGTGTGTGAAATGAGAAGGCCAGAAACAAGCTATCTCTAATCGATCTCTAACTGGTCACAAAGAAAAAAAAATTTTTTCCAATGGAGTCTCACTGTTTATACAAGCCACTCTGAAGGGCAGACCCATCCAGCAGTGGATGGACACAAAAAACTAACTCAGTGGCAGTTCTGGAGGCTCTTTGTCTCATAACCTTTTGTCAAAGCATTCTTTTGTTTTGCTTTAGATTTTCCCTACAGGTATTTAGCTTATACATTATAATTTTTAATTTTGTGTCCTTATAAGATTTCAGTGTCTGTGAACTTATGTGTCTCTGCACCTGTTCATGTGTTCATGTGTTTTTCTTTAGCTCTTTTTTCCATCATATTCTCTCTCTCTCTCTCTCTTTCTTTCTCTCTCTCTCTCTCTCTCTCTCTCTCCCTCCCTCCCCCCTCCCTCCCTCTCTCCCCTCTCCCTCCGTCTCTCCTTCCTTCCTTCCTTCCTTCCTTCCTTCCTTCCTTCCTTCCTTCCTTCCTTCTTTTCTCTCTCTCTCCCTCTTTCTCCCTCTCTCTCTTTTTCTCTCTCTCCCTCTTCCTTCCTTCCTTCCTTCCTTCCTTTCTTTCTTTCTTTCCTTCCTTCTTTCTTTCTTTCCTTTCTTTCTGATGTGTGTTTTCTAGTGAGAGAGAGAGAGAGAGAGAGCAAGAAAGGATATCGATTTGATTAGGTGCAGAGATATAATCTGGGAGTTATTTGGGGGGAACTATAATCACAATATATTGTATTGGATAATATTTCAATAAAAAAAAAACAAAATAAAAATGAAATGACTAGCATTAGAAACGCAACCAGAGGCACCATAGATGTTTGGTATGCCTTCTGCTCTACGGGAAGCTACCAACTTCTGAACTAGGCCTGGCTGAAGAAAGTCTTAACATAGATGACCACAGGCGCCACCTACAGCAAGGCCCTGGCTCTGTGCTTTCTTCTGTGTGCCAACCGACATGCATTCCACCAAAACCAAACAGCAACAGCTTCTCAGATGGTTGTTCTAAAATAGGTTCAGAGGTTATAGTCTACCATTTAACCTAATTCTCACATTAACCTGTAAAACAGGCCCAGCAGGTATAATTGAATATTACAAATGGAGCAGCCTAAACACATTATACAATAAACTAGATAGGTTATAGAAGAGCACTTAGGACCCAAAAGTCAGCAACCTAGCAACCTGGTAATAGTAGTGTTTAGATGGGTAGACCTATTGGAGCACATGGATAATGAACTTTGTAGGGAAACGCAAGCCCAATATTGTTTTGATAGGCAGTGTTTGGAAAGTGCTAACTGCAACATTTTAGGGCTTCCTCTGCTGGAATTTCCATAACACAGGAGGCAAGGAGAAATTCTTCTTGCAAGCTATTGTTGGAGGCATTAGTAAAAAAAAGTGCAGAAGAAAACTAGGTAACATAAAACCACAAGTATTCAATGACTCCTGTGAATCAAAGGAGGATGGCAGAAAGACAAGAAGTAAGAGGGTCAGGGCAGGGAGATAGAAGGAAAGAGGTAATTGTTTAAACTTGACAGTAAGTTGCACACTGGCTTGATGAGTTATACCTTGCAGTGCCAGCTCCTGAGAGGAAGATCCTGGAGAGTCCTGAGGGAATTCAAGAGAGAGGAACTGTCCTATGAGTACTTGAGGCCATCTTAAACTGAATTAATCTCCCACACTGGACCCAACAGAACAAAATTCTATATTGTCTTACAACAGTGGCAAAGCTTAATTACACAAGGCTCTGTAAAAGCTGAGTAATTAGGCTGTGTCCGGGCAACCACCGCTATCTCTTAGTCCCACTTTCTGTCTGTGTCACAGAAGGGAGAACCCGGCACCCGTTTTGGTTCTGTGGCTGTCTGATACTTAAATTTGATTTGTTCTGTTTTAACTTTTATGTGCACCATTACTCAAATGAACTCTACTAAATTGTTTTCTTAAGAATTTTCCACCTAACAATGCATTAAGGAATTAACAATCATTATGAAGATAATGAATAGCTACTATTATTACAATATAAAAAAACCCATAACCAAATTTGTTCTTTCCCTACATACTGGTATCTTTTGCTCATAAATATTCTATAGTATCAGAGAAACAATCATTGCCTGCCTTGAGTCAGCTGTATAGAAATAATCTCTTTTTCATGTAGCATCCTGCCATATAATGGGGCAGTTTAATTAAACTTTCTGTCCAATGGTTTATTAATTCTGTGAAAAAATTGTTTTTTGTGTTATTAAAATAAGCAGTGCATTGGAAGGTCACTACAAAAAATATCTTCATTACTGATTTCGAGTAGAATATAGGAAAAGATGCCGGTAACATTACAGGATCTTCGATTTCAAATTTGAAAGGGTTTAGAAATATATTCCCTTTCTTATATCACTTTGCAAGTGAACTCATGACTTGAGTTTTAGCTATCTTATAAGAAAGAAACTGAAGAAATTAGCAACATGGAATTGAAGTTTTTCTTCCAATATAGTGTCTTCACTTAAAAACCTAGTTTTGAACATATGCATTATGAATTATAAAACAGTTAATTTTATAGCTAGAGTTATTTATTTAATTGTGGGTTTTGTTTTGTTTTGTATTGATTTTTTTTTTTTGCAGAATTAATAAACCATTGGACAGAAAGTTTAATTAAATTGCCCCATTATGTGGCAGAATGCTACATGGAAGAAAGGTTATCATCCTTTGTTGCCTGGGATGATGACAATCATAAGATATTTCTGTTAAATCACATTAGTTAGACTGTCAGGTGTAGACCTGACTGCCCCAGGTGCCAGTGTAGGAAAACAGAGAATGGCAAAGTAATGTAGTAACCACCTAACCACCAGGAGCAGGGGGAAGGGCATGTGTGTTAGCTCTTTTAATTACAAATGTTCCTTTGCTATTCAACCTGCTTACGTTTTTCATCTTTCCAAGCGTTTCACAACATGCTTCCTTCCTCCCTTTCTAGATCTCCCACACACATTCAAAGCATTAATTGCATAGACTTAGTTTCTCTTACAATTTAACTTCCTACATGATGTAGTTATGGTCCTAAAAAAGAGTTGATTAGGTCAAATTGGGATTGTGACTTACCATTCTTTTTTTTTTTTTTAATGAATGTAAGTCATTTATTTCTTGTTGGTGGTTCAATTATTTCAACTTGCCTGGCAAGATGGCTCAGTATATAACAGTGCTTGCCATCAACCCTAATAACTAGAATTTGATCTCTGGGACAGACATGATGAAAGAGAAGAAACAGCATCCACCAGTCCTTGGGCTTTCACATGTTCATTGTGGCAATCACTTGTTAAAGCATGTGTGTATACACACAATATTCACATATATGTATATACATGTACATATGCATACATAGTAGATTTCAATGACACAATTATAATAGTTTTAAAATAATATAGAGAAATTTGTGAATTTAAAGGAGTAGAAGACAGAATATCAATTAATCATATATTTCTTGTCTTTTAAATTTATATAATTTAAGGGAATAACCTGCCTTTATTAAGTCCTGTTTCGAAGCTGGAAGCATTGCTATTGCAATAAATTTAAAAATTAATAACAAGTTGGACTTTTTGCAATGGTTGATATTTTTTAACACATTCAAAATGCAATTTGTTATCTAGGTTTAATGAAATCAAGTCCATGCCATCTCCTGAGATGACTAGTTGGAGTGTTGACATTTAACAAACCTGGCTTAGTCAGTATTAAAGGATTTTGCAAAAATTTCAGAGAAACATAAACATCTGAGGAACTCAGATACAGAGGTAAAACCAAAGTAAGGTGACATGTTCTTGCTGTGGTCACATCACTGCTGAAACATACTTAGTCATTAATATTTAACTGCCCAAAGAAACCATACTTCCACTGCATACAAGAGTCTTTTACTGAGGTACCATCCTATCATCTTATGTAATATTGGTCCGCTTTCAATCTTACGGCTGATTAAGATGTATTTATATGGCTTATGTGATTGCATTAAAACCATTTTATGCAGTGGCAGCTTGAGCATTTTAAAGGAGAAATTCCCCAACAATTATTTTATCCAAAGAGGTGTGTGGCCGTCAGTTTTAGCTTCCACTGTGTTGGGTTTCTGCTGCATTTTGCCATTAAAAAGCCATTTTCTTTTTATGATTCTGTGGCTCCTAATAGACAGATATTGAGATATTTATCTACCTGGCAATTTCAGTAATATGCATCTGTCTTAGTCTGCACAATTACAACATAAAGCTATTGAAAAGAAAGGAAACAAATAGAACAGAACCCAAAAAAGCAGCTGTGTGTTACAAAATGAAGCATTTTCAGTTTCCCATACTTTTTTTTTTTTTTTTTTTTTTTTTTGCTTACTTCGGGTGTTCCTTTCACAAGGTGATATTTCTTACAAATAACCACAGTTTCTTCACTTGTGTGCAAGATTGTTTTCTGAAAGGCACCTCACATCTCTGCTTGTGACAGGGCAATAGAAAAGGAATGAAAGAGAAATTATTTGAATGTAAGATTTCAGTGAATTGAAAGACTGTCACTGTCTTATAAGTGTCATGGGCAGATGGATGTTTTTATGAGCTAGAAGGAGTTGAAATGAGTCAGAAAAGTGTCTTTGGGAACTTTCTTCTGTGCTGTAAGTCTCTGAGGTGCTGAGGCCATGAAAAGAAAGCATTCGTGATTGTGTCTGTGATCCTTGTTTCTGTGGGGAATTTTTCAGTCTTAAGTGTCATTAGCAGACCAGTTCACTCATGTGACAGTCAGATTTCCACTATGGTGAAAAAGATAAAGTATCTGAGAGACAAAAGCTTAAAAGAATACAGCTTTTTGCTTTGGTTGTTCTATAGTTGTGTGGGTTCTGCTCATGGTTTTCTGGGTCTGTGACAGGAAATGTCAGGAGACAGAGGTGTAAAAGCAACAGGAATGGGTGGACAATAAAGTCATCCTCAGTGTGGAAAATGAGCAAATATCTTTTCACCTAGAGAACGCAATTATGCGAGGACAAAGAAACTATGTGTTCAAGTCTTTTGTAGGGTCCAGAATTTACTGAGGTGACTTGCAAGAGGAAATGACTCAGTGCCAGCTGCATCACCAAAATATCACCCCAGTGTAGATGAGGTTTCACTTAAGTTCCACCCAAAGCCCCTGAAATATCTTGTAGACAACTCTACCAACAATTTGAGTCTTCTTACCCCAGAAATTGATCCTTGCCTAAATCACCTTGGAGAGAGGCCTGTGAGCGGTTTAAGTCTGTGAGCTTCCTATTGGCTATGATTTCCATGACCTCTGTGCTTCTGTCTCAGCTCACCCAGAGACGGCAGCCTCATTCTTTTCTCCAGCAGGGCATTTTCAATTAGGAGATGTCATAGAACACATTTCCTAGTGGCTACACAATCCCAGATCTGTAAAAGGTCACACCTCCTCTCTGTGTTGTCATGGGCCAGAGACCAAGGGTTTGGCACTGTGTCTTTTAGGTATTTTAGTCTGACCCTACATTCTCTATCAATTTATAGGGACCCAGTATAGCAACCCTTTTTAAAATGAGAGATTTAGAATGCAAATATGACATGCCATAATGTTAAGGTAAAAACTAAAATTAGTTCATTAAAAGGAAAGTTAGGGTTAAAACAGCAAATCCAGAGTCAGTTAGGAGCAAAGCTGTTTAGAGACATCCATGCTGATCATGTAAGTAAAAGTGGAGGACTATGAAAGAAACAATTTTACCACTGGTTACTAAGAAGCCCCAATCAGGAACATTTGTAAGGCAGTGCTGCTCTGACTTGTCCTTCCATCAAATTAGAGATGATTAAATTTCCTTAGAGCATGTGAGCCCTCATTGGTCTGAGCTACTGTTTGTCCAGAGAATAAAGATATTTAAGGAAAATTACCTATTCTCTGACTAGTTTCTGGCATTAAATCCTAAAAAATGTCCACAGACTAACATCTGGACAATGCCTTTCTAGGGATGCTCTCTGACTTTGCTCAATAAGTCTGATTTTTGCTTTCCCACTTATCCTCCAATCATGCCATTCCCTTGGATGGGAGACAACACACTCAAGGCCTCAAGTCATAGGCTGACTTCTAGGGAACATTGAAGCAGCAGAGTCTCTGGATAAAGCTCCCTGGGTTAAGACAGGTCCCTTTCCTCCAAAAGATCTGCATTACAAACACAAAGTAATTCCCCTATCCTAAATCATGTCCCGTCTAAAGAGAAACAAATATGCCCAGATGATAGTAAATTGTTTATAGAGATATATGAACTTAGACCAAAATTGTCAAGAATTTGCCCCCCAAAGAGTATAAACAAATTAGACTTTGTTAGAAGATTCTATGACATTTCTCTAAAACAATCACTGCATTTAACTTTTCCTGTGTGTTTATGTACCTTGATTTGTAGCATCCACATCCAGCTGCTATAACTCCTAGTAAATCAGTTCCAGGGAATCTGTCAGTCTCTTCCGGCTTCTGTGAAGAATGACTATACATGAATATATAGAAATGGATACACATGGAGAGACAAAAATACCCATCAAAATTAAAATCTTTAAAAATTAAACTTGTAAATATTTGTAAAGACTATTCACATTCCAAAATTACTGCTCTAAATTCTGATGTTTTGAAGCAGAGAAAAGCCATGCCACCATATAGGACATGATGTATATTTAGGAATTTCATTCTTTTCACGTCTATTTTTCACTCTTTAAAGTGGAGTTCTCTAATCAGAGTTAAGTGGAATGTTGCAGGTATAAATAATATTTTCAGATGAAGGTATTTAATGAAGGTGATATTTATTAAGACACAATTCAGCAAGAGAGATCATTAATGATTATGTTGCATGTTTTCATTGGTTGTTATTTCATGAAAGATCTAGAGTGAGAATTATTGCCAACAAGAAATTCTTCCATTTCTATGTTTTAATTTAGCAATACTTTGTTTATTCTTTGTTATTTATGGGTTGGAATATTTCCTCTACATAATCTTTTCATGACCCCTATGTGTGTGCATTATATATATATATATATATATATATATATATATATATATGTGTGTGTGTGTGTGTGTGTGTGTGTGTGTGTGTGTGTTAGAATTAAGAAATAGAATATTGGGTTTAGCATAATAGTACATAGTTAAAGTTCTCGGTATAAAACATTTCAATTTCTCTTGTACGTTGCCCTTTTTGTCCAAAATTTAATTTTTCTGACAGAAAATAATATATAAGCTTGCATTTCATTAAATATGAGAAGATCTGAATATGATAACATCAAGCATGTTATGATGATGATAATACAGTGCCTTAAAATGGAATGTGAAATTATTGCATATTCCTGTGAAACACAAAAATTGACAAGCTATATAGGAGTACAGTATAAGACTCACTCCTAGTTACAATGCAACACAGGACATTTACATACACACATACATAAATACATTCATATATACATGAGAAATACATATGCACATAGGCACACACAGATCAATACATACACACAGAAACACACAGGTACACATATATACATAGATACACACACATGCGTATTGCAACACATAAATCTCCTACATGAGTGAGATCCACATAAAAACAGAATTGTCTTAGTGACCCAAAGTAACAAGTGATTTATCAAGGGAATTGACTTCAGTTGCGTGGATGCCATCTCAAGTATAAAGCTTTGATGAAGCACAGGCCACTGAGTTTATAAGAATTTCTAAGGTCTGTCTGTGAATATCCACCTTTTCAATTTACCAGGTAAATGAGAGGATATAGAAGCCTGCCGGATATCTGATTCCTAGCCAGTGGGGTGATTGCAAACTGATTATTTAAGAGGACACACTCTGCTATGGTAACTGAAAAGAAATGATTGCATAAAGTGGATTTTTTTTAAAAAAATTATTTTTTAAGTTTTATTACATTTTTACTTATTTGACTTGTATTTGTGTGCCATATACAGTGGACAATTTAAAGAGTCTGTACACTGCTTCAGGCCCATGGATCCTAGTGGTCAATCTCAGGTTACCAGGTTCATTGACAAATGTCTTTACCTGCTGAGCCATCTCATCAGTCCCTGATTGATCTTTAATACTTGAATATGAAATAATGATCTATCAAAGGCCTTGTCCTGATCTCTTCAAAGAGTTTGAATATAGTATGGCACTAACATTACCTCTACAAGTAAAAGTAATACATAAGTGAGAAATTTAACAAAATTATTCTGTAAGGCAGCAGCTTTCAGTACCATTACCCACTTAGTGTTTCTGAGCTTCTACCAACAGACATAAAGAAAGGACTGATGCCTCCCATGATGGAGGAGACAGATGGCCACATACTCGGGCTGAAGGTTTGGTAACTATTTTAAAAACAGGTCTTATTGATCATTTCATATCAGGGAAACTGATGCCAACATGTTCAAATATGTATAAACTATCATTAATGATAATAAAAGTGAAATCAATAATAAAATGATTAGGAAGCAGATATTCACAATTTATATTAATTATCTGCAAGAAAGCAATTGTCTCACAGCTGTTTATAAGGATTGATTTTAGCTTATGAACCATATCAATATATGTCTAATACATACATTGATATTTAAATATCACTCTGCAGTAATTAAGCACTTCAAGTGGGGGTGAGAATGAGAGGGCTAGCTGATCAATTAGCTTATTTCCAACCTGCCTGATCAGGATTGTTTCTAATAAGCTGTAACACAGCACAAAACAAACAAACAAACAAACAAAACCAAAATGCCCTCCAGTAATCTTCTCTTACAATTCTGCAGAGCTGTGGCTCATCATCTACAGACTAAAGCCTAAAATTTCAAGCAGATGTTTCAATATTTCACAGCTCTAACTTTGAGAATAAAATGACACAGATCTTTCAATCATAAAGTAATATGCTTGTGTTGTACAAACTTTTAAATATAAAAGAAAAATCAAACACATATACACACAAAGAGACACATACAGGCACACACACACACATAGGCAAAAACACACATCTCTTTAGTTTTGCTTAAGAAAGGGTGAAATGGACTAAGTTAACCAATTATTTTAGACAAGGGATGTCCTGGCTGGTTTGTTTGTCAACTTGACACAAGCTGGAGTTGCCACAGAGAAAGGAGCCTCCCTTGAGGAAATGCCTCCATAAGATCCAACTGTAAGGCATTGTCTCAATTAGTTATCAAGAATAGGAGGGCCCAATGTGAGTGGTTTTATCCATGGGCTGGTAGTCCTGGATTATATAAGAAAGCAAGCTGAGCAAGCTAGGGGAAGCAATCCAGTGAGCAGCATACCTCCATGGTCTCTCTATCAGCTCCTACCTCCAAGTTTCTGCCCTGTGTGAGTTCTTGTCCTTTCTCCCTTTGTTGATGAACAGCAATGTGGAAGTGTAAGCAGAATAAACCCTTTCCTCCCCAACTTGCTTCTGGGACATGATGTTTTGTACAGTAATACAAACCCTGACTAAGACAAACTGGTACCAGGAATGGAGAATTCCTGTGACAGCCTGACCATGTTTTGGGGAGGACTGTGGAAAGACTTTGGAAATTTGAGCTAGAAGAGCCACTGGGATGTTAAGAGCTCTGTGGGATGTTCTATGGGAGCTTGGAAGATAATGCTAAGAACAGTGTAAACAATTGTGAAGAATCTGGTTTTGGTTAGCTGGGGCTGAAGACTCAGCTGTTATTAACAAGATATCACAACTGCTTAAGAGAAACCTTTGCTTTACTGGGATGATCGGTGCTGGTTAACTAGAGCTAAGAAATTAGTAGTGATTAAGAAGAGACCAGCATCATAAAGGCAAAACCTTCTGGGAAGTGTTTCCAGAGAGCACAGAAAAGCTGTGTTCCAGAATCAACCATGGTTGTACCTTGCGTTGGCAGCCAGACTTGCTGATATATAAGAGTCACCCAGGTGGTACTGGTTTTGAAACAATAAAGGGTTAGCAGCTGATGCTTGGCACTGTGAGAGGTGAGGAGAGGCCATTGGTGAAGGTGCAGCCTTGGTGGCAGTTGAAGTCCCAGGACTGAAGGGGCCATGTAGAGAAGTTGAGGCCTAGCCCCATGATAAGAACATATGAGAGGGTATTTGTGAAGTGCAGTCCAGTTGCAGCAGAAGATAATAGTGTTTTGGAGATGCCAGTATCATGAGATGACCACCAAGAACAGCAGCAGCGGTGGAGTACAGGCAGCTAGATCTCTTGTGTGTGCTACAAAAGGCAGAGCTGGAGAAATGACCCAAGCCCTTGGTGGATCCCAGACATTGGATGATTTGGGTTTGCTTTTGCTTTTGATTGTGCCCTGATATTTTTCCCTCTTGAAGGAAGAAAGTATTTTAGTGGAGCCCAGAGTTAAGAGACTTTGCATTGTAAAAAGATTTTGAATTTTAAAAGAGATTGGATATTTTAATGGGGTTGTAAGAATTTGTAAAGACTGTGGGACTTTTAAAGTTATTTGGATCTTGGGGAAGAAAATAAGGTTTGGGGCTTAATAGTGATGTGTTTGTGTGTCAAGTTGACAAGCAGTCAGTTGTACTGGTTGATTTTGTGTCAACTCTACACAGATGGAGTAATCATAAAGAAAGGACCCTCCCTTAAAGAAATGCCTCCATAAGATCCAGCTGGCTTCTATAAGAAAGCAAGCTGAGCAAGCTAGGAGAAACAATCCAGTAAGCAGCATCCCTCTATGGCCTCTGCATCAGCTCCTGCCTCTAAGTTCCTGCCCTGTGTGAGCTCCTGTCCTCACTTCCTTTGGTGATGAACTGCAATGTGGAAATATAGGCTGAATAAACCCTTTCCTCCCCAACTTGCTTCTTGGTATGATGTTTTGTGCAGAAATACTAAGACAATGGATAAACAACTTACAGTTAGAAAAGAATGGCATTCAGGATATTGGTCACCAGTCTATTACAGACTAGTAATGTCTATCACAACTCTTCCCAAGAGATAAAACAAAGGAACAACCTCATAGTCTGGCTCAACTTAATCCTCTGAGAAAGATATTCTACACAAAGACTATATACAAGGAGCCTGGCTAGAGAAGTTCTTTGAGTTGAGGAAGTAAATCTCTTCCTTGAGAAGTCTAGGTTGTCAGGACTAAAGTGATACCGTTGTAGAAGGAAGGAAGGAAGGGAGACTGCTGTACAGAGTGAGGCTATGGAGTACCTCATGGCACCTTCCTTATTCTCCATGAAATGAGGATGCAATTGGGGAACTGATTACTGGGGAATTAGTTTTGATTCTTAATGGCCTATAGTGTGTCTTAAGCAATTGCTTTTCAAGGGCATATGTAGTAATGTAGTGGCTGATATCTTGAACATAGTTAAAGATGTTGGTGAATTAAATTGTATGGCCTTGTATAACATACAAAGCCTCTGTTTAGAATTGTCCACATTTAATTTGTCACCTAGCAGTTTTGTGTGATCTTCTCTGTAATTACTTAAGCCTTTTAACTTCATGAACTATTGTGTGATCCTTGCATAGACATGTGTTCCTCTCTTAGCATGTGTAGTTAGGAACAGCCATAGGATTCTAGAACATACATACATACATACATACATGCATGCATACAGACATTCACACATACATAACATGCAAACACAGAATAAAAATGCATGAGTACATGTGTGTGTGCGTGTGTGTACACGCACACAAACACGGTGGCTGTCTCAAACAGCACCTTCTGTTTTCTGCAGTCAAGCATGTTCCTTTGGTTAAGCATGGGGATCAAAAATCTGAAGCCCCTGGCATTTAGAAGGCAGATGTGACATTCTCTCACCTATCTGAAAGAATGAGATGCCTGTCTATTAAAGTTTGCGTGAGTCAGTGAATATTGTGGAAGATCCAGTTGATATATTTATCATATCCTTGGAAATTTCATGAATGGTATTATTATTAGTAACAAAACTGTCTGTCATCTAAAAATGATTTAGTTGTATTTGTGGGGACTTTGATTGAGAGAAAATGCAAGAGGAATTCTAATTAATGTTATTTAGGAGAATAAATAAGGAGTCTGAATAGCATGTTAAAAATATAGAAGATGGTTAAAATACAAGCTCTAAAGGTGTGAACTGGAAGGTAATAAAAGATGTTCATGAGTTTTTCACCAGGATGATGGCTGTGAATGGACGTCAATTAACACAGTTCAAGATGTACTGGAGGCACACAGAAAAGTGTGCCAAAAAGCCAGTGTCTAGTATTATGAGATCATTTTTATTGATTAAAGTTTATCTTTAAGCTGTCCATCTACACAAGCAAAACAACTCAACTTTAGCCTAATCTGTTTGACTTTTCTCTTTCTGGATCAGATCTTAGATTTTCTGGCTTTAAAATCTATTGATGGAAATTCTCACACGCGTTACTACCTTAGTCAGCAGAGATGCCATGAGAGGAGCTGTCATTACCTGCTTCCTTAGGATGGGTTAACAAGTTCACTCAGACTGATCATGTTCATTGGCTTCAGTAAGCATAACATTCAGCCTGTGTTGGTCCTCAGGACTGCAGTATCATAATTCTCTTATGGGCGTGGCCAGTATAGAACACAAACCCAGGGACAATATCCTAAGCATATTGTCATATGACTTGGCCTTGGTGATGAAATGTTCTAAAGTCACCAGGGCTGGAGTATTCAAGCATTCTTGCTTTAAATCTTAGAAGAAAAAAAAAAAAAAGACCAGTACTAAATAAATGTGTTCCTGAAGTAATGTTGTACCACTCACATAAAAAATAGGATAAAAATAATGACTTAGTCACTATTGTGGAGCATACCTTTGACCTTAGCAGTGACAAGGCAAAGATACATGAATCTCTGTGAGTTTAAGGCCCATCTGTTCTATGTACTAAGTTGCAGACCAACAAGGGATACATAGCAAGAACCTGACTAAGAACTACAAAATAATAAGACAATAATGGAAGTGAGGATCATCCTTTGATGAGCGTGTATGTGTTCATGTGTGTGTGTGTGCATGTATGTGAACTACACTCTTGATCATTATTTTCATGTATTTGCATTCATTGTAGTTATGTTCTATTATAATAGAATATTTTCGAAAAGTTTAACCTCAAGCCCATATGGAAGCACAAAACAAAACACCACCACCATCAACACCAAAAACAAGAAACACAAAAGAGAAAACTTCATGTAGAAAGTACAATGGAACACATTAAATATTTATTATGAGAATATCTGTATTCAGAGTTAAGTGCTTGTAAATTAAGTTTTACACCATTGGAGGGGGGGGGGGAGGCAGAGCCACATGGTGAAGGTCTGTAATCAGAGTTACTCTGGAAGTTTAGGCAGGGGAACCACAAACTAAAGGCACACAGGGTCTACTGAGTAAGCTGGGGACTTGATGGAGTAGGTTAATGGGAATTTTTACTTTTTTAAGAGTTAAAAGGGATGGAGCTGAAGATCAGCGGTTGGTTGCCTGTCCTTCCTTTCCATGGCCTTTTCCACATGAGTGTTCCTGGTCCCTATATGGCTGTGAAATTCAGGTTTGCCTCTAACTTACCAAGTAGTCAAGGATACTCAGAGCTCTGTGGTGTGGTCACACCCCTTCCTATCCAAATGCTGGGTAATTTCCATTGCCTTGCTGAACTGGTGAGTGCTCAGAAGCAGGAACAAATAATGGTATCACTGAAGTCAAGGTAAGGAAGAAGTTTGTGCCATCAGATCAACTTACAACTTTATTTTAATTCTATAGTCATTTAAAGCAATAAATGATTTAAAACAATATGCTAGGACAGGAATAATTAAAGCAAATACTTCAAAAGTACTGTTATGAAATGCAGATTTATAGGTGGATACCTTTCTAGTTTGAAGTTGAATATGTACATTATAAATAAAAGTCTATGCTTCAATGATGCAGGAGAAGTTTATGGTCTATCTTATCCTTGCTAGGAGGATCATGAGATGCACTCTCTTTTTCTGAAGTTAGGAATCTAGTCTCTTCAAGTTTCATGCAAAGACAGCTGAAAAGACAGAAGTGTACTCAGAAGACATTTAAGATGCCCTGTGTAAATGTGATGTGTGTATATGCCAGCTGGCATATGCAGGAATAGGAACACTGCTTCAGAATAACTCCTAAAAGGGGACATTGCAGTCAGACTTTGGAGGTCTGACCTACAGAGAATGAGGTGACATACTTACTTGAATTTCTCTTTTAATATCCAGTATCTCATGTGCCTTGTCATATGGAAGTAGAGGAAATTTGTGTAAAAATGAATAAATTCAATATGTGAACTGTACCATTGCACTTCTAATTACATTAATTTGGAAAAGGAGGGAGGAATCCAACACAGTCATTTCAATGTCTGGAACATATGTTAAATACATGCTTGAAAATTCTCAGTTGTTCTGTATTCAAAATGAGTAGAACACTACATCTTGAAAGACCACCAATATATTATCAGATGAACATGAGCCAAGTTCAATTCACATATGAAATCTGGATTTTTACAAATAACATGTACAAAATTTGGTGTGAATTGCCTTGACATTACTTTACCAGAGTGAGCATGCCTATGCACATATGTGCACACACAGACACACACAGACACACAGACACACACACACACACACACACACACACACACACGGTGGGGAGGGAGAGGGAGAGGGAAATACATGGCTTGTTTACTTATTTGATAGTTTCTGCAACTTTAGTTGAACTAGAATCAGGATATAAATTTTTATTAATAAATTTCTGTAATTACTGAAAATTAATATTCTAAGTATTATAATGGATCATTATAATACATACTCTGTGCAAAATAGAAATAGGTGGGCTTTTTATCATCAAAGCTTATACTTTAAATTTTCCTGAGAGTATTGAAACTATTATTCAGCTCCAGTTCTTCTACCACAACTCGGTGCTCTTTCATCTATGTATTCATGTCTGTCTGTCCATCTATTTGTCTGTACTTAGCTCAATCATATCATCTCTATATCATCTATTATTTGTCAATCACTCATTTACCACTTATCTGTCTGCTATCTATATACACATGTAAGTATGTATGCATAGATCTGTCTGACTCTACTTACCTACCTATTATCTATCTATGTATCTATTATCTATGGATCTCTTCATCTATCTATCTATCTATTTATCTATCTATTTATCTATCTATCTATCTATCTATCTATCTATCTATCTATCATCTATCTATCTATCTATCTATCTATCTATCATCTATCTATCTATTTATCTATCATCTATCATCTTCCATCTCTCTAGCTATTGTCCTCTATTTATCCTCTACATTTATCTGTCTATGTTTCTATCTATGTTATGAGACATAGTTTCTTTGTGTAGCCCACACTAGCCTGCTTTAACGCAGAATCCTCCAGCCTTAGTTTATCTAATGTTTTAAATGCAGAAGTAAGCCACTGTGCTTGGTTTTGGTATAATTGGGACATAGCATTTATGATTTGATGTTGAAATCCTCAAGGTATTGAACTCTTGGTGTTGTGCTAATGTTTAGTTTATGTGATACCTAGATAATTCATTATAGCAAAGAATCATTTTGTTATGGTTATGCTACCCAACCCATTGTCTTTTTAAAGGGTGGGTTCCAAATGACAATATTAATAATTTTAATGTTGAAATAATACACATTATTTCGCTGTCTTTGCTGATATGCTGAATCCATTGAAGAGGCATGCTCTAGTAGCACAGGAAACTTTATGAATCCCAGAGCCTCACAACTGATTTGCAAATATGGTCTTTTACACTACCAAACATTGCATACATTTCTTCCCACGAATAGTACTCTATAACAAACCTTGCTATGACAAAATTTTAAAAATTTACTAAGTTGCTCATTAATTTATTTGAAGAGCTAATTTCTGCACTCTCCTTATCTGGCTCAACTCTATCTGCAAAAAGTATTTTGAAATTAATACAAATAAAATATACAATAAAAAATAACAGTAACAATTCTTTTACAAAACTTCAAAACAGCTTGAAAAAAAGTTTGGCATATTTCTTGCCTAGAAATTATTTCCTACAGGTTTATCAGAATTATTAACAGAAAGTAACCACATTTTTGTCAACTTTTGAATATGACAGTTAGGGAATGATCAGGAAACCTCTTTCTTAGTCTTACACGATCAAGGCAGAGTTTATGAGAGGCTTTGGGAGTGATTTTAAATAATTTGGCCTTTAGCATTCAGGTTGAGTCTTTCATAAAATGTGAAACCCCACACTGCTGGTTTCATTTCTGACAGACAGAAGGAGCAGTACTCGTGAATGGTATCAATTCCTGTGATTGACATCTGTAGGGTGTGAATAGCACCGTAGAGCAGGAAAGACAAGTTCAGATTTTAAAGTGACAAGCTGTTTACAGAGTGATGGATGAGGCTGTGTCTGAGCATGTGTGGGATGTACAGTCTTGATGGAAAGACAGGGTGCTGGTGGGAGACTTATCAATTGACAATGACTTTGTCATTTTTTTTTTAGCAGTGATTTTGTGATCCTTTGGAACTTTGCATCTTTCCCCTGATATCCTTGATGGTTCGTTCCCAGTGAATGACCTTGGTATATTATTATACTCAACTGAAACATACACAATTTGCTTACAGCCTGGGGCTAAGCTCTATTATCAGTGATATCTTTAACACATTGTTGAGTTTGAATTGGTAACTTGATGAGTGCTAAGAACTTTTTTATGTATTTTCATCATGGGTGGGTATTGGCATGAAGTTTTCTTTTAACACAATACCTCTGTTACAAAGTTTCTCAAACACTGTGCCTCATACTGGAAAGAATTTCCTTTTGGATAATATGGGAAGGTTCATATGAGTTCACAAGTGGCTTTAATTGGGCCTAGAGCTTTATTTATGATGAGGTCCTGAGCTACATTTTCATTAATTTCATTGAATAAGTCTAGAGGTTTTCTGGTGCTTGAGGTTGAATTGAGAAAATCACTATCAGTACAATGAATTCCCTTTCATCTAAGTTGGCGAATAACAATATTCTTTACTTTGGTATTCAAGGCTCTGTTAAAATCTTCAGTTCTGGATCTCAGACTCAGCAAACATAATTTCTGCCTCATCAACTTCTCTTCCTGTTAAGGCTCCGTGGAGAATGTGCCAGGAACAGACATAGGAGCTTTTATAGGCAGGAAGACAGACTCGTGCTGACTACAGGGTTCTATTAGCTTTCTTGTCCTGTCAGTAACAGACCAGCAGTCTAAACAGGCCTGAGTTCCAGCTGATATCCTTCATACAATGCTTTCAAAACCAAGCCTGATGTAGCCCAGGGACTTCTGTTCCAGCCTGCTGAAGTGTGCCTGGCCAGCCTGCAGGACACCCTTGATCTCAGACACAACACTTCTAGTCACATTTTATAAAAGTCTGGATTTTGTCTCCATGGGATCTGTCCAACAAGCCAATAAAGTTAATGATTTTTAAACTCTTTGTTTGTTCTCCTAGATGTATGGCATGATTTTTCTGTGATGCTTCCATGTGACAGCTCAGAGTTAGGCTCATTGTTGGGTAAGCTCTTTAATCCCTAGATAAGAATCATTTAGATTGCTTGCATTAAGAACCCCAGGACTGGGGCTCCAGCACTGGGTCACCTTGGGCATGGAATCTGCGGGCACCCCCACTGTACCCAGAGGATGCTCCACGCAATCTTAGGATCACTGGTGAGTGAAACACAACATCTGTTCCAATTCAATTGCACTGGATCTGAGACAGCATAAGGGTAGCAGAAAACTGGCCTGAGCAGGGGCACAAGTCCCTTTTGGTCAGCACCAGCACCTTGCTACCTTGGGTGTGGAATCTGCGCGCACATCCACAGTCCCCAGAGGACTCTCCTTGCAATCTTAGGATCACTGGTGAGTGGAACACAACATCTGTTCTAATCCAATTGTGATGGGCCTATGACATCGGGAACAAGGACACCAGAGCCTTTCCTAACCAGAGGCTCAGGTTCCTTTTGATCAGTTCTGATATACCTTGGTTTCTAACAGACCTGACAGCTCCACAGTCCTCAAAGGAGACACCAATTCCAGGCACTGTAACATGCCTATGATCTAAGGATAACAGGATCCTAGGATAACAGGAGATGGGTCACACCAGTATTGCAGTATTGCAGGGTCTCAGAGGAAACTTGACTGCCAAAATCTCTGACAAACCCAGAATCTCAGGTTCACAGGAGCCCACAATCAAAGGACAACAGAGAAAGCTGGACTCTGAGGAGTGATGAATCAATTAGGATTATAGGAAGGACAGGCTCCAATCAGATATATTGAAGGCAGCAAGCACCTGAGATAATCAGATGGCAGGAGGCAAGCATAAGAACAGAAGCAACAGAAACCAAGGTTACTTGGCATCATCAGAACCCAACTCTCCCATCATTACAAGTCCTGGATACACCATCACACCAGAAAAGCAAGACATGAATCTAAAATCACTTCTCATGATGATGATGGAGGACTTTAAGAAGGAAATACAGGAAAACACGGGAAAACAGCTAGAAGCCTTTAAAGAAGAAACACAAAAATCCCTTAGTGAGTTACAGGAAAACACTACCAAACAGGTGATGGAATTGAACAAAACCATCCAGGATCTAAAAATGGAAGTAGAAACAATAAAGAAAACCCAAAGGAGACAACTCAGGAGACAGAAACCCTAGTAAAGAAATCAGGAACATCAGCAACAGAACATAAGAGATGGAAGAGAGAATCTCAGGTGCAAAAGATTCCATAGGGAACATGGACACAACAATCAAAGAAAATGGAAAATGCAAAAAGATCCTTATTCAAAACATCCAGGATATTCAGGATACAATGAGAAGACCAAACCTATGGATAATAGGAGTAGATGAGAATGAAAATTTTCAACTTAAAGGGCCAGCAAATATCTTCAACAAAATTTCCCATACCTAAAGAAAGAGATGCCCATGAACATACAAGAAGTGTACAGAACTCCAAATAGACTGGACCAGAAAAGAAATTCCTCCCAACACATAATAATCAGAACAACAAATGCACTAAATAAAGATAGAATATTAAAAGCAGTAAGGGAAAAAGGCAAAGTAACATATAAACTCAGGCCTATTAGAATTGCTCCAGACTTCTTACCAGAGACTATGAAAGCTAGAAGATACTGGACACATGTTCTACAGAAACTAAGAGAATACAAATGCCAACCCAGGCTACTTTACCCAGCAAAACTCTCAATTACCATATATGGAGAAACCAAAGTATTCCATGACAAAACCAAATTCACACAATATCTTTCCACAAATCCAGCCCTTCAAAGGATAATAATGGGAAAACACCAATACAAGGACAGAAACTATGCCCTAGAAAAATCAAGAAAGTAATCCTTCACCAACCTAAAAGAAGACAGCCACAAGAACAGAATCCGAATTCTAACAACAAAAATAACAGGAAGCAACAATTACTTTTCCTTAATATCTCTTAATATCAATGGACTCAATTCCCGAACAAAAAGACAAACTAACAGACTGGCTACACAAGCAGGACCCAACATTTTGCTGCTTACAGGAAACACATCTCAGGAAAAAAAGACAGACACTACCTCAGAGTAAAAGGATGGAAAACAATTTTCCAAGCAAACGGTCTGAAGAAACAAGCTGGAGTAGCAATTCTAATATGGAATAAAATCGACTTCCAACCCAAAGTTATCAAAAAAGACAAGGAGGGACACTTCATACTCATCAAAGGTAAAATCCTCCAAGAGGAACTCTCAATTCTGAATATCTATGCTCTGAATGCAAGGGCAGCCACATTCATTAAAGAAACTTTAGTAAAGCTCAAAGCACACATTGCACCTCACACAATAATAGTGGGAGACTTCAATATTCCACTCTTAACAATGGACAGATCCTGCAAAGAGAAACTAAAAAGAGACACAGTGAATTAACAGAAGTTATGAAACAAATGGATTGAACAGATATCTACAGAATATTTTATCAAAAAAAATGGATATACCTTCTCCTTAGCACCTTTTGGTACCTTCTCCAAAACTGACCATATATTAGGTCACAAAACAGGCCTCAACAGATACAAAACTATTGAAATTGTCCCATGTACCCTATCAGATCATCATGGACTAAGGCTGATTTTCAATAAAAACAAAAATAATACAAAGCCAGCATTCATGTAGAAACTGACTAACACTCTCCTTCCTCAATGATACCTTGTTCAAGGAAGAAATAGAGAAAGAAATTAAAGACTTTTTAGAGTTTAATGAAAATGAAGCCACAACATACCCAACCTTATGGGACACAATGAAAGCATTCCTGAGAGGAAATCTCATAGCTCTAAGTGCCTCCAAACAGAAACTATAGAGAACATACACTAGCAGCTTGACAGAAGACCTAAAAGCTATAGAACAAAAGGAAGCAAATTCACCCAAGAGGAGTAGACAGCAGAAAATGATCAAACTCTGGGGTTAAATCAACCAAGCAGAAACAAAAAGAACTATTCAAAGAATCAACCAAATGAGGAGCTGGTTCTTTGAGAAAATCAACAAGATAGATAAACCCTTAGCCAGACTCACTAGAGGGCACAGGGACAGCATCCTAATTAAAAAAATCAGAAATGAAAAGGGAGACATAGCAATGGATCCTGAGGAAATCCAAAACACCATAATATTCTTCTACAAAAGGCTATACTCAACAAAACTGGAAAACCTGGATGAAATGGACAGATTTCTAGACAGATACCAGGTACCAAAGTTAAATCAGGATCAGATTAATGACCTAAACAGTCCTATATCTCCTAAAGAAATAGAAGCAGTCATTAATCGTCTCCCAGCCAAAAAATTTCCAGGACCAGATGGGTTTATTGCAGAGTTTTATCAGACCTTCAAAGAAGATCTAATTCCAGTTCTTCTCAAGCTATTCCACAAAATAGAAACAGAATGTACTCTAACCAATTAATTCTATGAAGCCACAATTACTCTGATATCTAAACCACATAAAGACCCAACAAAGATATAGATCTTCAAACCAATTTCCCTTATGAATATTGATGCAAAAGTACTCAATAAAATCCTCCCAAACAGAATCCAAGAACACATCAAAACCGTCATCCAACATCACCAAGTAGGCTTCATCCCAGGGATGCAGGGATGGTTTAATATATGGAAATCCATCAACATAATCCACTATATAAACAAACTCAAAGACAAAATCCACATGATCATCTCCTTAGATGCCGAGAAAGCATTTGACAAAACGTAATACCCATTCATGATGAAAGTCTTGGAAAAATCAGGAATTCAAGGCCCATACCTAAACATAATAAGTGCAATTTATAGCAAACCAGTAGCCAACATCAAAGTAAATGGAGAGAAGCTGGAAGCAATCCCACTAAAATCAGGGACTAGACAAGGCAGCCCACTTTCTCCCACCCTATTCAATATAGTACTTGATGTCCTATCCAGAGCAATTAGAAAACAAAAGGAGATCAAGGGGATACAAATTGGAAAAGAAGAAATCAAAGTATCACTATTTGCAGATGATTTGATAGTATATATAAGTGACACTAAAAATTCTACCAGAAAACTCCTAAACCTGATAAACAGCTTCAGTGCAGTAGCTGGATATAAAATTAGCTCAAACAAATCAATGGCCTTTCTCTACACAAAGGATAAACAAGCTGAGAAAGAAATTAGGGAAACAACACCCTTCACAATAGTCACAAATAATATAAAATACCTTGGTGTGACTCTAACTAAGTGAATGATCTGTATGATAAGAACTTCAAGTCTCTGTGGAAAGAAATTAAAGAAGATCTCAGAAGATGGAAAGATAGCCCATGCTCATGGATTGGCAGGATCAACATTGTAAAAATGGCTATCTTGCCAAAAGCAATCTACAGATTCAATGCAATCCCCATCAAAATTCCAACTCAATTCTTCAACGAATTAGAAAGAGCAATCTGCAAATTCATCTGGAATAACAAAAATTCTAGGATAGCAAAACTCTTCTCAAGGATAAAAGAACCTCTGGTGGAATCACCATGCCTGACCTAAAGCTGTACTACGGAGCAATTGTGATGAAAACTGCATGGTAATGGTATAGCGACAGACAAGTAGACCAATGGAATAGAATTGAAGACACAGAAATGAACCTACACACCTATGGTCACTTGATCTTTGACAAGGGAGCTAAAATCATCTAGTGGAAAAAAGACAGCATTTTCAACAAATGGTGCTGGCACAACTGGTGGTTATCATGTAGAAGAATGTGAATTGATCCATTCCTATCTCCTTGTACTAAGGTCAAGTCTAAGTGTATCAAGGAACTTCACATAAAACCAGAGACACTGAAACTTTTAGAGGAGAAAGTGGGGAAAAACCTCAAAGATATGGGCACAGGGGAAAAATTCCTGACTAGAACAGCAATGGTTTGTGTTGTAAGATCAAGAATTGACAAATGGGACCTCATAAAATTTCAAAGTTTCTGTAAGACAAAAGACACTGTAAATAAGACATTAAGGCCACCAACAGAGTGGGAAAGGATCTTTACCAATCCAAAATCTGATAGGGGACTAATATCCAATATATATAAAGAACTCAAAAAGATTGACTCCAGAAAACCAAATAACCCCATTAAAAAATGAGGCACAGAGCTAGACAAAGAATTCTCAACTGAGGAATATGGAATGGTTGAGAAGCACCTGAAAAAATGTTCAACATCCTTAATCATCAGGGAAATGTAAATCAAAACAACCCTGAGATTCTACCTCCTACAAGTCAGAATGGCTAAGATAAAAAATTCAGGTGACAGCAAATGCTGGCGAGGATGTGGAGAAAGAGGAATACTCCTCCATTGTTGGTAGGATTGCAAGTTTGTACAACCTCTCTGGAAATCAGTCTGGCAGTTCCTCAGAAAATTGGACATAGTACTACAGGAGGATCCCGCAATACCTCTCCTGGGCATATATCCAGAAGATGTCCCAAATGGTAAGAAGGATACATGCTCCACTATGTTCATAGCAGCCTTATTTGTAATAGCCAGAAGCTGGAAAGAACCCAGATGTCCCTCAACAGAGGAATGGATACAGAAAATGTGGTCCATTTACACAATTGAGTACTACTCAGCTATTAAAAAGAATGAATTTATGAAATTCCTTGGCAAATGGATGGACCTGGCTATCATCACCCTGAGTGAGGTAACCCAATCACAAAGAACTCACATGATATGCACTCACTGATAAGTGGATATTAGCCCAGAAACTTAGAATACTCAAGATATAATTTGCAAAACACTTGAAACTCAAGAAGAACGAAGATCAAAGTGTGGGCACTATGCCCCTTCTTAGAATTGAGAACAAAACACCCATGGAAGGAGTTACAGTGATAGTTTGGAGGTGAGATGAAAGGATGGACCATCTATAGACTGTCCCACCCGGGTGTCCATCCCATAATCAGCCACCAAATGCAGACACTATTGCATATGCCAGCAAGATTTTGCTGAAAGGATCCTGATATAGGTGTCTCTTTGTGAGGCTATGCCAGTGCCTGAGAAACACAGAAGTGGATGTTCACAGTTAGCTATCGGATGGAACACAGGGCCCCCAATGGAGGACCTAGAGAAAGTACCCAAGGAGCTGAAGAGTTCTGCAACCCTATAGGTGGAACAACAATATGAACTAACCATTACCCCCAGAGCTCGTGTCTCTAGCTGCATATATAGCAGAAGATGGCCTAGTCTGCCATCATTGTGAAGAGAGGCCCCTTGGTCTTGCAAACTGTATATGCCCCAGTACAGGGGAAACACCAGGACCAAGAAGTGGGAGTAGGATCAGGGAGAGGGGAGGGTATATTGGACTTTCAGGATAGCATTTGAAATATAAATGAAGTTAATACCTAATAAACAGGTGGAAAAAAGAATCATTTACAATTAATAGAATTTGTTCATAAAGGTAGAATATATTGTATATTTGCTGACTTTTAAAACATACTAATATGTATATATTTTTTACTCAAATATTCACATTTACTGCAATTTCTTTACTACTGAATATGTTATAAAACTGAATCACAGCTACATAAAAATTATTTAAATATAATTCAGGTAGAATACAGTCTGATGTTACCTATACAGGAAGAAGTACAATGCTTTCTCATACAGCACATGATTTTTATATATTAAATAAGCAAACATAACTAGCAGTGGTAAAGCTTTATGTTTTATGAGTGAATTTGTCAAGGCTAGACACAGTGGGGACTGAGTATCTGAAATATCAGAAATCAAGATTGTATTTGTATTATACAAAACTCCTGGATTATTTCCAAGATTTGTCATGAGACATAAGACCGGCTGGGAAAAAAGAACTGGAGGAGGTTCTGCTTGCCTCTAATTTCATGCTGACCCTGACAGGTAAGCTTATGTTGGAATGAATTTTACTAACGCTTTGACATTTATTGCTTCTCTTAACACTTTTGGATTCTAAGAAATATAGAAATAGCTTCATAAACTTTTGCTCCCTGATTGATTTTTGTGTGCTGATTTGATTGGTAATTGTAGTGTGTGTTTGTTTGATGTAGCAAGTGCATGGCTTCTGGCACACCACTGTTTGTCCTCTTTGCCCCTTTAAACATCCTGAGTGTGCCTATGTATATCACTGTGTCCATCACACCAGTTGTTCCATATGATTTTGCTTTCACTGAAGGATTGTGGTCAGATTTGAAGCTGATCTCCTCAAAAGAACTCAACACTTCTTTCTGAATCTGCTGGAGGGGTCACATGCCACAGGTTAGCAATGTGGGAATCATTAGCACAACTTGACAACGAATTCACCACCCTTTAAAACTGGAATAGAGAGAACTTCATCTCAATAGCAGAAACTGGGCAAAAACCCTAGGTTCAAATTTTCTCCGTGCAGACCCATAACTTCAGCATGACCCCATTTCTTCAGCAGAGCATAAACTATCTATGCATAGAATCAGGACATTATTTTATAAGCCCCAGAGTTTTATGGTTCCACCACCAAGATTTACCAAGTACACATGGCAACCTTAAAGTCCTGACCCCTTCCTGCCCCAGTTCTGTCCCCAGAGACTGTGGCAAGGAATTTCAAACCTAGCTCACCACCATTCTAAAGGAAAGTTTCTCTAGCACCACTAGATTTTTTTGTATGTAGAAATCTGTACAATGTTGCGGACATCATGAAAGCTAGCCTTGGCAGATCGGTTGATCTGTTATTCATTGTATGACATATGGCTCTCTTAAAATCAGGATGTGCCGTGCCTTTTTAGTCAACTCTCACTTCTGATGGGGATCTTCTGTTGAAGGTTGTACTGGCTAGTTTTGTGTCAACTTGAGTTATCACAGAGAAAGTAGCTTCAGTTGGGGAAATGCCTCCAAGAAATCCAGCTGTAAGGCTTTTTCTCAATTAGTAATCAAGCGGGGAGGTCCCGTGGTGGAAGGTGCCATCTCTGGGCTGGTAGTCTTGGTTCTATAAGAGAGCAGGCTGAGCAAGCCAGGGGAAGCAAGCCAGTAAAGAACATCCCTCCATGGCCTCTGCATCAGCTCCTGCTTCCTGACCTGCTTGAGTTCTAGGCCTGACTTCCTTGAGTGATGAACAGCATTGTGGAACTGTAAGCTGAATAAACCCTTTCCTCCCCAACTTGCTTCTTGGTCATGATGTTTTGTGCAGGAATAGAAACCCTGACTAAGACAAAGGTCTTCAGGGAAAGTTTAAAACACTGATTATATTTAATAGCTTTAGGCATAAAAATATCTCATGGGCGCCACTATCCATTTATTCAAACCCCAAATAACAAAATTGCGATTTATTTTAATTCCTTAAAAATTCCATGACAAAAATAGAATCTTAAAATTTCTCTTTTTTTTATTAGATATCTTCTTTATATACATTTCAAATGCTATCCCGAAAGTTCCCTATACCCTCCCTCCACCCTGTTCACCTACCCACCCACCCACTCCTGCTTCTTGGTCCTGGCATTCCCCTGTACTGGGGCATATAAAGTTTGAAATACCAAGGGGCCTCTCTTCCCAGTGATGGTCAACTAGGCCATCTTCTGCTACATATGCAGCTAGAGATATGATTAAAATTTCTTTAGAATTCAAATTATTATTCCCTAAGATTTACAAAAATATTGTCAGCCATAGAATGCTACTTTTATACAGCAGTTTGTCTTTTTCTCTTTTCTATAATAAGATTGTAGATAATAAGAACAGCAAATGCAGTTACTTTCTGTCTAAGGAAGGTGTTTGTGGATGGCTCTGTATTTTATATAATTGCTTTCTCTTTCTAATGGGACAGTTTGTGTTTATTTTGATTATTTTTGATGGGAAGTCATGGGCTATCGAAACAATAATCATTTCCAGCTGTTTTAATTTTCTCACCCACTTTTAAAATCTGTGTTCCATTTCTGTGTCTTTAAAATTATTACTTCTCATTTCCTTAGATTCCTCCTTTTTTCATAATCACTCATCCTAAATGTTTCTTCCATGTCAGGTCCATCCTCAACTTGATTATTTCTTTTATTTATATTGAAGGTGATGTCCCCTGTGTTTATAGTGAGGCAATAATGTTACTGCTATTAATGCAATTACTATAATAAATTATTTAGGATATTCATGAGGCTTTCAGTTTGTTGGATGGTGATGTAGCCTACAATATATGAGGTCTTGGGTTTGTTTCTGAGCACACCTAGCCTAGAGTTGGTGGCACACACATCTCCCAGCATGACTTCCCCTAGGAGGCAGAGATAGAGTGATGACTGCATTCAAGGACATACTTAAGAACAGAACAAGCTTGGCTTCACCATAGCTAACAGATATTGTATCTCACACACAAGAGGCAACTACGGCTAACAAAAGTCTTTCTGAATTACTCAGGAGATACAAACCACATATGTATATTTATTAAGTATATACTATGTACTAGATGTCTTACAAACAAAACTGTACATGCATTAATTTATACATCATAACACTGCACAAAGTGTGTATTGTTTCTCCTGTGCTACTGCCAGAAGACCAAGAAATCAGACAAGCTATAATACAGGGAAATACTAGTCACACAAAGGTATCAGTTTTTTAACCTGGAACTTTACAATATGAACGTTTCATTCTTAGAAAAACTCGAAAGATATAATCCACTCTGGAAGCCTCTGGGTTTATTGCTAAGTTGGACGTGAAGCTGTAGTATCTTTCAAATCACACATGTTCTTCATACTATCCCATCCATTTCTTTCCTCCATATTCATCATGGGCACAGGGAGGAGTGAATATACTGGTACTGTTTTATTGTTGTCAGTTGCAATGAAACAAGGCCCATGAGTATTTTTCAGGGGGTGATGACCTTTTCCTTGGCTGAAAATTTCTCTCTGAGTGTGTAACACATTTTCTCTCATGGAATCTCATTAGAAGTTGTCTTTTGTTGCTCTAAGTTGGATAAACTGTGCACTATGCATATCGATTAACCGTTACCCAAGTCTCTATGATAATAAGATGTGAAACTACATGATGGTTGAAGGCTTCAAGGGCCTGCAGTTCTTCTCCCTCAACCTCCAGGCCAGGGAATTTTCTACAAGATGAGTTTTTACAACAGGGATGAAAGGTTTGTACACATTCTTTTGAAATTTTGTATGAAAAAGAAAACAATTCTGTGGGAAAGTTACTAATGCCAAAGCATTATTTCTTTTCTGTGGGTTTGCTTTCTTGTCTCTGAGGGCTACCTGTTAGAACACAACAGGATAGACTGTCTCTGCCTGCTGTCTTATTCTATTTTATTGGCTTTCACTGTAATTCCAGAAAAAGAAAGTGCAATCCACAATACTAAGGTTTTCTTCTACATATTATTTTTATATGTTATAATGTAAAGATCTTAATGTGGATAACCTTTTGAAGTTATTTATATGCTAGCAATGAATTAGAATATGGATGATGACTATAGAATATAGATAAATAAATTCTACAGTTGTTTAATACCTTAATTATTTTTGTTTGATGAGAATGAGAGTTTGTTGAGTACAACTATTTCTTCCGACTTTTAGATTCTTCATACATTCTTTTACATGTTTCTGTCTGTGTGTCTGAATGTATATTTGTAAAGCAAGTGCATACAGTACCCACTGTGATCATAAGAGGGAATTAGACTATCTAGAACCGGAGTTACAGAAGTACGAGCTGTCTGGAGTGGGTGCTGTGAATGAAAATTAAGAGGACCAAGTTCTCTTAATCATTAAACCATTTCCCATTTAATATAGTATCATAGAGTACTGGTTGGCTTCAAACTCCCCTTACAGACAAGAATAATCATTAACAGTTGCTGCCCCTGCATCCAGGTCCCAAATGACCGGATCGCAAGTGCATAGTGTTGGTGTGCAAATTTATTAAGGGGATTATTTTAATTTCAGTATGCTTTTATTCTAACAAATTTTGGAATGGCAAAAGTGGAAGTCTAATTTATTACTACATATGTAGAATCTTAAAAAATTTCCCCTCATTTATGTAATCTTATAGTCAGTTCTTCCTTTAAAGGTCCTTCATTGCTGCTATGTATAGAATAAAATTCTTACCATTTTAATTACATCCATCCTTTTAGACAACATTTGTTCATGTCGGGTTAAATACCTAGAGGAGGCCTTATAAAAGTTTGTGGAAATTTAATGCTTCATATTTTTTAAGTTCATTAATTTTCATTTTATTAAACATGGACATTTTATTCAACTGGTAGTGATGTAATAGTTTCCTGCCACAAAAATTTTCCTATACTTTTATACTTACAAAGATTTTGTCATTCTTGGTATAACTACATGCCCAAGGCTTGCAATACTAAACTAATTACAATTAATCTTAGTTAAAAACAGCCTTCCTGATAAGCAGATTATTTTCTCTTGAGTTCTCTTGAAGTCCTTATTTCACAGGAAGTGAGTTCTCTGATCCACACTTACACTTGAGGAACAATGGGTAAGTTCAAGAAAGGGTTAGAGTTCTGGTCTCCAAAACAATGATGGAAGTTTTAATTGAAAAGTTGTCTTTACTGGCATTAAAATCAGTGAATGGTTCCAGCCAGCAGCCTTTGGAACGGATCTCTGATTAATCAAAACTCTCACATCATAGGGCATCTCATTCCACACTGACTGAGTCTGTCAGTCTGACAAGGATTTAATTTCATAAAAGCTTCCATAAAATGAATAATTTGCAATTCAAAATTGAGTTCACCTTTTCTAATTAGGTGAAATTACAGTTGCATATTATAATTAAAGGTTATGTGACAGACAGGAGTGTTTATTTGGACTATATCAGATTACTTCTCCAGGCCTCTGGATGGTGTAGCTTCTGCAGAGTTGGAGCTTTTAAACCTTCTGAAAAAAATACTCAGATTTACTTAGAAGGCAAATGACTACCTCAGTGTGAACTGGATGCAGTTGGGACCATCTATATTATGGGGCTTTGTTCAATTAATTTCTACCATTCTGCCTAAAATTACTGATATCAGGCTATTTCCTTTTTAATGAGCATATGATGTGTCTCAGAGAATCTATAAAATCTATCACTATGCTTCAGGCTGACTTACAATGATACATCTTAATCATGGTTTTGCAAATGCCTCATATCACACATCATAGCTGTATTGGAGTACAGAGATGCTGTCCACAAACTACTTTGTGAAGCCGGTCCTTACAGTTTTTCCCCAATGGAAAACTGGGGAAAATTATGAATAATTATTTCAACCAAAATCATGGTCTTATGCCTTGGTTTTCCTTTACTTCTCCCTCCTTGCAAAGACAGAGCAGGGGAGATGAGTTTTGTGGGATTTAGGGTGAGGGTCACTGCTATACCAAGTAAAGATTGGTCTCTTCACAAATAGTGTGACCACACCTGCTCTGTGGTACAAATTCAGGTTATGCTATGGCATGACTCTCCTGCGGTATTTCAGTGATTCTTTTGCTCCCAGGAAGCTTTGTTTTATCTCTACTGCAAAGAAGAAATGTGATACAGACTCTTCTGTCTTCTTTCCAAGTTAACTGTTTAAAATAATTCATCTCAGATTTTAGTAAAACATCATAGATTATTTTTTTGAAATATTACTTTTTTGTATATGTACTCTATACTTGGTGAGAACCTATATACACTCAGCTTTATATAATTTTTATTTTTTTATATAATTCCCATCACTCTAGTCCCTGGTCTTATCATTATTTTGTCTTTAGTTCATAAAATAGTTTTTTTTTAATTTTTTATTAGGTATTTAGCTCATTTACATTTCCAATGCCATACCAAAAGTCCCCCATACCCACCCACCCCCACTCCCCTACCCACCCACTCCCCCTTCCTGGCCCTGGCGTTCCCCTGTACTGGGGCATATAAATTTTGCATGTCCAATGGGCCTCATTTCCAGTGATGGCCGACCAGGCCATCTTTTGAGACATATGCAGCTAGAGTCAAGAGCTCCGGGGTACTGGTTAGTTCATAATGTTTTTCCACCTATAGGGTTGCAGATCCCTTTAGCTCCTTGGCTACTTTCTCTAGCTCCTCCATTGGGAGCCCTGTGATCCATCCATTAGCTGACTGTGAGCATCCACTTCTGTGTTTGCTAGGCCCCGGCATAGTCTCACAAGAGACAGCTACATCTGGGTCCTTTCGATAAAATCTTGCTAGTGTATGCAATGGTGTCAGCGTTTGGATGCTGATTATGGGGTGGATCCCTGGATATGGCAGTCTCGACATGGTCCATCCTTTCATCTCAGCTCCAAACTTTGTCTCTGTAACTCCTTCCAAGGGTGTTTTGTTCCCACTACTAAGGAGGGGCATAGTGTCCACACTTCAGTCTTCATTTTTCTTGAGTTTCATGTGTTTAGGAAATTGTATCTTATATCTTGGGTATCCTAGGTTTTGGGCTAATATCCACTTATCAGTGAGTACATATTATGTGAGTTCCTTTGTGAATGTGTTACCTCACTCAGGATGATGCCCTCCAGGTCCATCCATTTGGCTAGGAATTTCATAAATTCATTCTTTTTAATAGCTGAGTAGTACTCCATTGTGTAGATGTACCACATTTTCTGTATCCATTCCTCTGTTGAGGGGCATCTGGGTTCCTTCCAGTTTCTGGCTATTATAAATAAGGCTGCTATGAACATAGTGGAGCATGTGTCCTTCTTACCAGTAGGGGCATCTTCTGGATATATGCCCAGGAGAGGTATTGCTGGATCCTCTGGTAGTACTATGTCCAATTTTCTGAGGAACCGCCAGACTGATTTCCAGAGGGGTTGTACAAGCCTGCAATCCCACCAACAATGGAGGAGTGTTCCTCTTTCTCCACATCCGCGCCAGCATCTGCTGTCACCTGAATTTTTGATCTTAGCCATTCTGACTGGTGTGAGGTGGAATCTCAGGGTTGTTTTGATTTGCATTTCCCTGATGATTAAGGATGCTGAACATTTTTTTCAGGTGCTTCTCTGCCATTCGGTATTCCTCAGGTGAGAATTCTTTGTTCAGTTCTGAGCCCCATTTTTTAATGGGGTTATTTGATTTTCTGAAGTCCACCTTCTTGAGTTCTTTATATATGTTGGATATTAGTCCCCTATCTGTTTTAGGATAGGGAAAGATCCTTTCCCAATCTGTTGGTGGTATTTTTGTCTTATTGACGGTGTCTTTTGCCTTGCAGAAACTTTGGAGTTTCACTAGGTCCCATTTGTCAATTCTCGATCTTACAGCACATGCCATTGCTGTTCTGTTCAAGAATTTTTCCCCTGTGCCCATATCTTCAAGGCTTTTCCCCACTTTCTCCTCTATAAGTTTCAGTGTCTCTGGTTTTATGTGAAGTTCCTTGATCCACTTAGATTTGACCTTAGTACAAGGAGATAAGTATGGATCGATTCACGTTCTTCTACATGATAATAACCAGTTGTGCCAGCACCAATTGTTGAAAATGCTGTCTTTCTTTCACTGGATGGTTTTAGCTCCCTTGTCGAATATCAAGTGACCATAGGTGTATGGGTTCATTTCTGGGTCTTCAATTCTATTCCATTGGTCTACTTGTCTGTCTCTATACCAGTACCATTCAGTTTTTATCACAATTGCTCTGTAGTAAAGCTTTAGGTCAGGCATGGTGATTCCACCAGAGGTTCTTCTATCCTTGAGAAGAGTTTTTGCTATCCTAGGTTTTTTGTTATTCCAGATGAATTTGCAAATTGCTCCTTCTAATTCGTTGAAGAATTGAGTTGGAATTTTGATGGGGATTGCATTGAATCTGTAGATTGCTTTTGGCAAGATAGCCATTTTTACAATGTTGATCCTGCCAATCCATGAGCATGGGAGATCCTTCCATCTTCTGAGATCTTCTTTAATTTCTTTCTTCAGAGACTTGAAGTTTTTATCATACAGATCTTTCACTTCCTTAGTTAGAGTCACGCCGAGATATTTTATATTATTTGTGACTATTGAGAAGGGTGTTGTTTCCCTAATTTCTTTCTCAGCCTGTTTATTCTTTGTATGGAGAAAGGCCATTGACTTGTTTGAGTTTATTTTATATCCAGCTACTTCACCGAAGCTGTTTATCAGGTTTAGGAGTTCTCTGGTGGAATTTTTGGGGTCACTTATATATACTATCATATCATCTGCAAAAAGTGATATTTTGACTTCCTCTTTTCCAATTTGTATCCCCTTGATCTCCTTTTGTTGTGGAATTGATCTGGCTAATACTTCAAGTACTATGTTGAAAAGGTAGGGAGAAAGTGGGCAGCCTTGTCTAGTCCCTGATTTTAGTGGGATTGCTTCCAGCTTCTCAACATTTACTTTGATGTTGGCTACTGGTTTGCTGTAGATTGCTTTTATCATGTTTAGGTATGGGCCTTGAATTCCTGATCTTTCCAGAACTCTTATCATGAATGGGTGTTGGATCTTGTCAAATGCTTTTTCTGCATCTAACGAGATGATCATGTGGTTTTTGTCTTTGAGTTTGTTTATATAATGGATTACATTGATGGATTTTCGTATATTAAACCATCCCTTCATCCCCGGAATAAAACCTACTTGGTCAGGATGGATGATTGCTTTAATGTGTTCTTGGATTCGGTTAGCGAGAATTTTATTGAGGATTTTTGCATCGATATTCATCAGAGAAATTGGTCTGAAGTTCTCTATCTTTGTTGGATTTTTCTGTGGTTTAGGTATCAGAGTAATAGTGGCTTCATAAAATGAGTTGGGTAGAGTACCTTCTACTTCTATCTTGTAAAAAGTTTGTGCAGAACTGGAATTAGATCTTCTTTGAAGGTGTGATAGAACTCTGCACTAAACCCATCTGGTCCTGGGCTTTTTTTGGCTGGGAGACTATTTATAACTGCTTCTATTTCTTTAGGGGATATGGGACTGTTTAGAAGGTCAACTTGATCCTGATTCAACTTTGGTACCTGGTATCTGTCCAGAAATTTGTCCATTTCGTCCAGGTTTTCCAGTTTTGTTGAGTATAGCCTTTTGTAGAAGGATCTGATAGTGTTTTGGATTTCTTCAGGATCTGTTGTTATGTCTCCCTTTTCAGTTCTGATTTTGTTAATTAGGATTTTGTCCCTGTGCCTCTAGTGAGTCTAGCTAAGGGTTTATCTATCTTGTTGATTTTCTCAAAGAACCAACTCCTCGTTTGGTTAATTCTTTGAATAGTTCTTCTTGTTTCCACTTGGTTGATTTCACCCCTGAGTTTGATTATTTCCTGCCATCTACTCCTCTTGGGTGAATTTGCTTCCTTTTTTTCTAGAGCTTTTAGATGTGTTGTCAAGCTGCTAGTATGTGCTCTCTCCCGTTTCTTCTTGGAGGCACTCAGAGCTATGAGTTGCCCTCTTAGAAATGCTTTCATTGTGTCCCAAAGTTTTGGGTATGTTGTGGCTTCATTTTCATTAAACTCTAAAAAGTCTTTAATTTCTTTCTTTATTCCTTCCTTGACCAAGGTATCATTGAGAAGAGTGTTGTTCAGTTTCCATGTGAGTGTTGGCTTTCTATTATTTTTTTTTTGTTATTGAAGATCAGCCTTAGTGCATGGTGATCTGATAGGATACATGGGACAATTTCAATATTTTTGAATCTGTTGAGGCCTGTTTTGTGACCTATTATGTGGTCAATTTTTGAGAAGGTACCATGAGGTGCTGAGAAGAAGGTATATCCTTTTGTTTTAGGATAAAATGTTCTGTAGATATCTGTCAGATCCATTTGTTTCATCACTTCTGTTAGTTTCAGTGTGTCCCTGTTTAGTTTCTGTTTCCATGATCTGTCCATTGGTGAAAGTGGTGTGTTGAAATCTCCCACTATTATTGTGTGAGGTGCAATGTGTGCTTTGAGCTTTACTAAAGTTTCTTTAATGAATGTGGCTGCCCTTGTATTTGGAGCATAGATATTCAGAATTGAGAGTTCCTCTTGGAGGATTTTACCTTTGATGAGAACGAAGTGCCTCTCCTTGTCTTTTTTGATGACTTTGGGTGGAAGTCAGTCTTATCAGATATTAGGATGGCTACTCCAGCTTGTTTCTTCATACCATTTGCTTGGAAATTTGTTTTCCAGCCTTTCATTCTGAGGTAGTGTCTATCTTTTTCTCTGAGATGAGTTTCCTGTAAGCAGCAAAATGTTGGGTCTTGTTTGTGTAGCCAGTTTGTTAGTCTATGTCTTTTTATTGGGGAGTTGAGACCATTGATGTTAAGAGATATTAAGGAAACGTAATTGTTGCTTCCTGTTATTGTTGTTGTTAAAGTTGGCATTCTGTTCTTGTGGCTGTCTTCTTTTAGGTTTGTTGAGGGATTACCTTCCTGTTTTTTCTAGGGCTTTGTTCCCATTCTTGTATTGGTTTTTTTCTGTTATTATCCTTTGAAGGGCTGGATTCGTGGAGAGATAATGTGTGAATTTGGTTTTGTCGTGGAATACTTTGGTTTCTCCATCTATGGTAATTGAGAGTTTGGCTGGGTATAGTAGCCTGGGCTGGAATTTGTGTTCTCTTAGTGTCTGTATAACATCTGTCCAGGCTCTTCTGGCTTTCATAGTCTCTGGTGAAAAATCTGGTGTAATTCTGATAGGCTTGCCTTTATATGTTACTTGACCTTTTTCCCTTACTGCTTTTAGTATTCTATCTTTATTTAGTGCATTTGTTGTTCTGATTATTATGTGTCGGGAGGAATTTCTTTTCTGGTACAGTCTATTTGGAGTTCTGTAGGCTTCTTGTATGTTCATAGGCATGTCTATCTTTAGTTTTGGGAAGTTTTCTTCAATAATTTTGTTGAAGATGTTTGTTGGTCCTTTGAGTTGAAAATCTTCATTCTCATCCACTCCTATTATCCGTAGGTTTGGTCTTCTCATTGTGTCCTGGATTTCCTGGATATTTTGAGTTAGAATCTTTTTGCATTTTCCATTTTCTTTGATTGTTGTGCCGATGTTCTCTATGGAATCTTCTGCACCTGAGATTCTCTCTTCCATCTCTTGTATTCTGTTGCTGATGCTCAAATCTATGGTTCCAGATTTCTTTCCTAGGGTTTCTATCTCCAGTGTTGCCTCACTTTGAGTTTTCTTTATTGTGTCTACTTCCGTTTTTAGGTCTAGTATGATTTTGTTCATTTCCATCACCTGTTTGTATGTTTTTTCCTCTTTTTCTGTAAGGACTTCTACCTGTTTGATTGTGTTTTCCTGTTTTTCTTTAAGGACTTGTAACTCTTTAGCAGTGTTCTCCTGTATTTCTTTAAGTGATTTATTAAAGTCCTTCTTGATGTCCTCTACCATCATCATGAGATATGCTTTTAAATCTAGGTCTAGGTTTTCGGGTGTGTTGGGGTGTCCTGGACTGGATGAAGTGGGAGTGCTGGGTTCTGATGATGGTGAGTGGTCTTGGTTCCTGTTAGTAAGATTCATACGTTTACTTTTCGCCATCTGGTAATCTCTGGAGTTAGTAGTTATAGTTGACTCTGTTTAGAGATTGTTCTTCTGGTGATTCTGTTACCATCTATCAGCAGACCTGGGAGACAGATTCTCTCCTCTGAGTTTCAGTGCTCAGAGCACTCTCTGCTGGCAAGCTCTCTTACAGGGAAGGTGCACAGATATCTTGTTTTTGGACCTCCTCCTGGCTGAAAAAGAAGGCCCAAAACAGGGCCTTTCTCAGAAGCTGTGTTGCTTTGGCAGTTCCCAGAAGCTGTCAGCTTCTGTGGTACAGACTCTCACCTGTGCAGACTAAATTCCTAAGTTCCAGGGAGTCCTGGAACCAAGATGGCGACCGCTGCTGCTGAGGCTGAGGCCACCTCCCAAGCCAGGCGGACACCTGTCCTCTGGTCCGGACGGTGGCTGGCTGTCTGTGGCCCGCCAAGGGTGCTGCCTCAGCGGCTCTGTGCTTCCGCCTGTCCCAGAAGCTGTCCGGTTCTCTGGCGCACCCTCTCACCTGTTCAGACTAATTTTCTAAGTTCTGCTGAGTCCCGGAACCAAGATGGCGACCGCTGCTCCATAAAATAGTTTTATCTTGGGTTTAGATTATACTGCATTCAAATTGTAAAAACAAAACAAACAACAAAAATTAAAAATAAAACAAAGCAAAGCCCCCGAACTACCAAATTGCACTGCAGATTTTCATGTTAAAATGTATCTAGCTTGATAGTTAAATATTTTATTTATCAAAATATTCCAACTTATATCCAACTTAGGTTTGGGGGAATCAGATGGATAGGGCATGCACATTTTGAAATCTGCAGCTCTGTGGACAATGGGTTGTATGGGATGGAGACCACATACATCGCAGATAATGAAGTGCACACATCTTACCATACTTTCAGGTAAGCTAGACAAGTATTAATGTGCTTATTCTTTTGTCAGTTTGTTTTCTTGTAACAAGGTCCTTCATGTGTCATTGTTACAGTGTAACTTTCACATCACTAATTCCTCCAAATGTTTTAGGATGTTTTGTAGCCTGTTTTCCTATATGGTTGTCACAATGTGCTGTTCTACAGAAATGCACTATTACCTGTGATACCACATTTACCTGTGATCCAAAAGCCTTTGATATAAAAGAAGAGCTACCTCTCCTAAATGTGTTTTTGGCCATGTTATCAAAAAGACAAGAGGACTAGATTGTTCCGATAATGTAAATTTTGAGTTAATAGGACTATGAAGATACTTTGTCTTTTTTTTAATTCAGAAAGTCTGTGATACTACTAAACAAATTATTGTGTAGCAATTGTATGTACATTGGTTGATTAACATCACTGGACTCTGTTGTCACCTCTTTATAAGCAGTAGCATGTACCTTACAGTACAGCCCCACTTGATTCTAACAGATTAACTCCTGTTTGAATTTTATTGAATTGCATTTTCTGTCTTAGTATTCTTGTAATCCACGGGTGGTACCAACCGCTAGTATAGGAATTATTTTATTTTTCCCAGTCACAGTGACATACTGCAATCTGGGTTTTGGGAGCAATAGACTTTAATTTCCACTATTCTGCAGTTTTAAGTTTGTGTTCAGATTACTAAGGCATGTAAGTCCTTACGATTTTCACAAAGTGTTTAGGTTGGGCTTCTGTCTATATAGAGAGGGCACCATCAGCAAATTCTTTGGTCTGAGTTGCCAGGGGGAGTGACTCTGGAAATAGAATTCCCAGGGTATCTGTTACCTACCTATCTATTCTCTGTCACTTTTTTGTCACTGTGGCTGGGCAAGTGTAAACAAGGATCAGGAGAAGATTGCTGAGGGCCACGTTCTCCTCCAGACATTGAAGTTGCCTGGAGAGCACTCTAGTTCTCGATTGAAGCAGAGCTATCAATTCAGACAGAACAATTAAAAGGTCACAGGCTCTAAAGTACAGGAAGAACTACCATGTAAGACAAGACACAGGACTGAACCAGCCTTCACCTATCCAGACAAGGTGATGTAGCAGGAACCAAACACCCATGATTAAACCTGCCAGGCAATCTTTGCAAACCCCTCTAATTCCTGAGCTGTGTTTCCCATTCTTTTGTAAAAAGATTTTTATTAATTCTTTGTGAATTTCACATCATGCACCTCAATCCAGTTCACCTCCCTGCCCTTTCCTACCTGCCCTCCTCCTTGCAATCTCCTCCAAAGAGAAAAGAAAACCATGGAAGCTGTAGTGTGTCATTTTGTGGCCTACAGCATTCCCTTTAGTCCACACTTCTTTACTTGCAAATGTTCATTACAATGAGTCCTTGGCCTTGTTTGAAGCCTCTGGCTTCTGCTATAGTATCAATACTGAATCCTCAGCAAAACACCTCTCAGGTACTCTGTTGTTGCCCTGTGTCATGGACATAGGGTAGCTTTGATTCTGTAGGACCAACTCCTTCATGTGCTCCAGCCCTTCAGAGATGGAGTAGATGTTGGAGTGAGCAAACGTACAGTCCTGGATCTGGGCCTGGGTGATGGCTGAGCTGGTCAGCCTGCCAGCTTTCCTGCACCTACACCACTACAGTAAACTCTCTAGCACTGTCCTGGCTAGCTCATCCAATGATGCAGCAGACATGGTGGGTGCAGAACCAACTCCTCTGCTCTCAGGCCCTCAGGGCCAGTTTACCTGTACTTGTACTTGTGCATGCCAGCAAGGCCAGCTCTATTATATTGCCTAGGCAAGGTGCAGGGCCAGCTCTCCCAAGTGCTTCAGCCAGTGAGGGAAAGGGCCAGCTTTCCCCATCTCATAGATCCTGGGCGAGCTCTTCTGGGCCACAAGTGAAGAAGGGTGAGGTGTGTTGGGGGTGGGGTGCAAAGAATAACTTCATAGCCCAGGAACCACATGGCAGATATACAAGTAACATTATATGGACTCAATAGGTTACATTTAGAAATATATATCCACATCTATTTATGCATGTAATAATAATTAATGAAAAGGAGGCTGTGAATTTGAAAGAGAGCCAGGAGGGACATGTTGGAAGGTTTGAAGGGAGGAAAAGGAAAGTAAAATTATATAATTATATTATAATCTCAAAAGAAGAAGCAAAATAAAGACAAAAGAAAAGAAAAAGATAAAACTCCCAGCAACAACACAAGCACTAGAGACAACATAAGTATAAAGCTATGCCTGGCACACACAGGGCCCTAGACTCAATCCCCAGTGACAAAGAAAAGGACTTACTTGAAATAAACTAAATTTACTTGCTTTACCAAAGTTATGAATTTGAATCCATTAATAACATAGTTATTATATGTAAACAAATTTATTTGCATGTTATCATCTTAGAAGTTCTAATGCAGTAATTCCAACAGTAATTATTTAGCACACTAAGTCAGTGTCTTAGAAAATATGTTTATGAAATATAAACATGAATTTATATGGAGTTTTAAATTCTCAAGATGAAATATTTATTTCTGAATTTGTATTTCTTCCAATTTTGAAACTTCTTCCCTCATGTGAAACCAGCTGCTGCAGGAATCACCCAACTGTCCGGCCCTATGAAGAGATATTTCCATCACTGCAGACCTTTCTGCACATTCCATCACACAGAGTCTGAATACTGAAACAGGTTGTACTAATTATATTTGCTAATTTCATTGTGATGAACACACAGAGATATTTAATATTGTAAGAAAGAAAATGACAATTCAGATTGTCTTCCAAATACAGGAAGTTGAAGAATACAGTGGTTCATATGGATAAAGAGAGCATTAAGTTCACACTGGCTTGCTTTCTGATTGGGGATGGCAAAGAATACACAGACATTTACTGAACAGGATCTCTATGGAAGGATGTCAACACTGTTGCCCTCCAGGGATTTGCCATTTAAGTAGGGAGGGTCAATAATGTAATTTAAGTCTGATTACAATGAAAAGTATGGCAAGAATATATCAAGCAATACAATAGATGAACAATAGTAGAATCTAGGTAGTAGGTGCAAGTCTACTCACCAACTTTAATTTTCTGCAGAGTATCACTGTCAGGAAATATTCCTAGGAGCTGTAGAGGACAAGGGAGAGTTGACTAAGTGCTTTTCCTCTTGAGTTCTCTTCAGCATCCTCATCCTGTGGTTATCATTAAGCTCATCTTCCTCCCTACTTGTGGGGAGCGGGTGTGGCGGCAGTCCCAAAGGCGCCAGAGACTGCAGCTAAGTCATATGACTTGCACCTGACTTCCTCATATAAGACACAAACATCTTGAGTGCTGCCCAGGTGTACCAGGATACTGGTGAATCCAATTTGATGGAGATATGCCCCTGCTGCCCTGATTAGCTGAAGCTGCGCTGCCTGGTGAGGTGGCGTGGCCTGCTGTGCGTGGATGGGAACTGAGAGTATATAAGAGTGAGAGGCCCGGGTTAGAGGGAGGATTATTATTCGAGAGAGGATTACTATTAGTGGGGAGATATAAAAACAAGGGAGATATAAACAGGGGAGATATAAACAGGGGAGATATAAACAGGGGAGATATAAACAGGGGAGATATAAAAACAGGGGAGATATAAACAAGAAGAATCAGGACTGAATAAACGTGTGCAGAAGGATCCTGTAGCAGCGTCGTTCTTCCTGGCCAGTTGAGCGCGCGCAACAAGTGGTGCCGAAACCCGGGAAAAGAAACATCTTCAGGCATGAGCGAAGACCCCCTGCTACAGGGAGGATTCAGAACTGCATAACGGGGAAGAAGGGGTTAATAAAGGTTCTCGTGAAACAGACTGTTGAGAAGGATCCGGCGTGGATTCAGAACTCTTCAGCTGGGGAACGGTACTGATGAAGAGAAAGAAGAAAGATGAAGATTGAATAAACTGCTGTTAGAAGGACTGGTGGTCGCATCGTTCTTGCTGGTCGAGAGCAGGCGCGACAATTGGTGGCCCGTACGGGGAACCGACTCCCCCACCGAGTTCAGAACTTTCAGCAGTCAGTGGTTGCCGGCAGGGTAAGTTCAAGGTGAGTGAAACTTGGGACCCCAGGAGTTTGGGAAGGACCTCGGATAAAATAGAGGTGAGCATAAAGTTGCCAGGAAGTAGGCACAAAGTAACCCAGGAGTTTGGGAAGGACCTCGGATAAAATAGAGGGGAATATAAAGTTGCCAGGAAGCAGGCACAAGGTAACGAAAGGTTCCCGGCTTTGGGACAAGATAAGGTTCCTGGTTTTGGGATAAGTTAAGGTTCCCGGTTTGGGGACAAGTTAAGGAACTATGATAACCTCAGTGTAGTGATCAATAGATCCTCGCTGTGTAGTTATGCTTTTTTCTCCCGTTGACCCTTTGTGGGTAGGTCTGATAGTTTTGGTCTTGTTTGTTCTGATATATGGACTCTGTTACTGTTTGAAATTGTGTGTAGAGGCAGTCAAGACAGGTCAGAAAATCCTTACAGAGCAACAAGAAAGTATGTCGGAAAAGGAGAAGGGCTTAAAAAGAAAAAGGAAAAAGAAAGGAGACACAGTGTTATCAGGTGGACAGAAAGGACAAAATAAAAGAGCCGAGGTGGAGGAGGAAGGCGAATTAGCTTCTGTGCCTCCTCTCTATGCCTCCTCAGCAGCCACCTATAGGTGGACCTTCTGTCCAGAGATTTGGCGTATTGACTCCCCAGATGGACACACAGGTGATTGAGGTTATGGTCTCATTACCACGAGGTATTGTGTCCATCTCCCCTGGGGATCGACCAGATCAGGTGTTGATGTGGGCGAGAGGGTCTGTTTGTGTGTTTCTACAGGACCAGACGGAACCTCTTTGGGTGCCGGAGAGATTGGTGAGACGCTGCAAGAATGAGGCTCCTGATCCAGTTGCCCCTGTGGATGTGGTGGATATTCCCACAAGCACAAACAATGGAGCCGAGATGGGAGATCCTTTCGGTATTCCAGAAGCCGATACCAGCTCGACATGACATTCAAATTTTTCCACGCTTTTTGATCCCTGAATTCCCCTTAAAGATATAGCCCCTCTGGCCATCTATCCCTTGCTTCAGGGAAGATGAGTGGTGATGAGAGCCCTGGGATGTATGCTTGTTATAGTGTGTGTGTGTTTTGTGTTTGGCACATGTGTTAGGTGCAGAGTGTGCGGGTCTGCACTTTCGCCATGGTAGCATAGGCTTTTGCTGCAGTGGAGGCGGGACAATCTCCTCAGATTCGGTTTGCCGCTCTAAAAGAAACTATGCTGCGTTATGCCGTGGGGTGCGAGGCTAAGCACTGCACAGAGGATAGCTTGCTGTTGGCATCCTGTGGAAGGCATGTCTGATTGCATGAAGGTTCAGTGTCCTAGTTCCCTTCCCCCAGGAAAAACGACACGGGAGCTGGCCAAGACCTCTCTGGGTGATGAGCCTAAGGGATGGTTTTGTGTAGGGCCCCTATGCTTGCACACTGGGGATCAGACCTCTACCTTCACCCATGAGGCTTGCTTGCAGCAATTAAGATCTGGCCATAGGTTAATCAACATCCTGGCCTTTTGATGCACCTGCCGCAAGCAAAACACAATCTCCCCAGGTGTGGCTTGGCATGATAGAGAGGTAGTCAGTGATAAGACTCCCTGGGCATGTCACCAACCTAAGACAGGGATCAAACCAATGCTGTTTGTCTCCCAAGGACGGGTAAGGGGCATGGCTGCGAGGGGCTATCTACAGACATTCTCTCTGCCAAAAAAGAAAAAAGGGGGAATTGTGGGGAGCGGGTGTGGCGGCAGTCCCAAAGGCGCCAGAGACTGCAGCTAAGTCATATGACTTGCACCTGACTTCCTCATATAAGACACAAACATCTTGAGTGCTGCGCAGGTGTACCAGGATACTGGTGAATCCAATTTGATGGAGATATGCCCCTGCTGCCCTGATTAGCTGAAGCTGCGCTGCCTGGTGAGGTGGCGTGGCCTGCTGTGCGTGGATGGGAACTGAGAGTATATAAGAGTGAGAGGCCCGGGTTAGAGGGAGGATTATTATTCGAGAGAGGATTACTATTAGTGGGGAGATATAAAAACAAGGGAGATATAAACAGGGGAGATATAAACAGGGGAGATATAAACAGGGGAGATATAAACAGGGGAGATATAAAAACAGGGGAGATATAAACAAGAAGAATCAGGACTGAATAAACGTGTGCAGAAGGATCCTGTAGCAGCGTCGTTCTTCCTGGCCAGTTGAGCGCGCGCAACAAGTGGTGCCGAAACCCGGGAAAAGAAACATCTTCAGGCATGAGCGAAGACCCCCTGCTACAGGGAGGATTCAGAACTGCATAACGGGGAAGAAGGGGTTAATAAAGGTTCTCGTGAAACAGACTGTTGAGAAGGATCCGGCGTGGATTCAGAACTCTTCAGCTGGGGAACGGTACTGATGAAGAGAAAGAAGAAAGATGAAGATTGAATAAACTGCTGTTAGAAGGACTGGTGGTCGCATCGTTCTTGCTGGTCGAGAGCAGGCGCGACACCTACTCTCAGGTTCTGGCTTGTTATTTTTTTTCCTTAGCAACATCATTTGAAAAGAAAAGCCTCTGACTTTGCTGAAGTCCTTCCACACGCCATCACTCTATCCTGCTGCCATGGTGAGCTGTCTAAAGCAGAAGTCTGAGGAAGTGCTTCTTCTGCCTCATGGCCCTCTAAGGATGGTTATCATCAAAAACACAGCAGCTACCTACAGGACTTGCATTTGTTTTACTGTTTGCTTCCCATTTACCATTTTATGTGATGTCCTTTCAGACTGGATCTAACTAGAGTTTTCACATCAGCTTAAACTTTGTGTGCAGTGAACATGTCCATGCTAGGCTTGCCAGGAACCCTTGTTATACATCTTTAGTTAGCAGTAGTGCCATCATTACAGAAGCCCCCCTTATCCACTATCTTTAATCTGTGCTTGTTTTCATTGGGCTGGGAAAGAGGACCGGAGACCATATATTTCTTGTTCATTTTATTTATTTCTGCCTCATCATACACAGGTTACGTTTAGCTTAAAAAATTCTATACGTGTGTGTGTGTGTGTGTGTGTTACAGAGCTAGTGGAAGGAGAGTCAGAGGACAAGTGCTCACAGTGAGCTTGTTCTGAAGATCAAACTCAAATGGTCAGGGTTACTGCCCTCACCTACTGCGCCGACTTGCTGGCCTTGAGAAGAAAATGGCTAAAGATTTGGGTAAATTCCAATATATCCTTTTGATTCCTTTTTCTTTTGCAGTACTGAGTATTGTCTCTGAAGGGAATCTTGCTGCATGAGTTGTGAATCATGATCATTGTATTTTGGGTGTGAGGACACACACTGACCTTGGCTGCTCTGATGGTTTGAACTGCCCCCTCCCTTTTCTTCTTTTTCTTTTTTCTTTTTTTACTTTTGCTTGCTTCTTTGCACACATTTCCACCCTTCTCCCTCTTGTCCCTCTAGGGAAAATGACAAACCAAGTCTCTAGTCATCCTCCTTGTTGCAGTGTATAAGAGACTATTACTAATGTCTTACCCTAGCATAATCAGCACAGAAGTCTGTAATTGTTTCTCATGAGTATGGGTATCCCAGCGAAATCTGTGCTCTTTGCAGGCATACTATCAACACCAGATTTGTGTTCAATTAATCTTCATTGAAATTGCCATTTGCTGGATCTGTGTGATTTATTTGAAAATAGAAAAGGACTTCTTTTATTTGACCCTTATTTTTGACTCTAATTCTATTCTGAGTAAGAAAGGACTGAAGTCAGGAGTAAAAGACCTGGCTGTGACTCAGGCTTTCCCTTGCTTCCTTTCATTTCTTGTTGCTTTCAGCTGGTCCAACTCAGCTTTGCAAACAGAGCAGAGGCACACAGCATCTCTCCAAGGAGCTTTAGCTACACACACAAATGAAACCAACCAACGTTAGAATAAAACCCATAACTTTCATAAGCCCCACAAATCCATCCATACCGTCTGTCAGGACTGCAGTAACAGTCCATAACCTCCCCACATTTGCCCACATTTTCAGATCATCACCAACTACAGCAAGCTGAATATACTTCTCCACTCAATTACAGAAGACTGCCTCATCTCTGTAGTATATCCTGAGCTGGATCTGTACACACCTCAGTCAGGCCACAGCTGTTTGGCCCCTCTTGATTTGTACTGTAAATGTTTCCACTTTATCTGGCAGTGAGTCTTTGCCACATGTAAGTAACTTTGGGTTTTTGTCACTCAAGCAAACTCAGAATGATGGGATTTTCATGTTCCCAATGAAACTGTGTTTCTTTATTTTCACAAGATTACAGTTTAGAAAGAGATAGTCCTAAGACCATTGAGTATATGACAAATCATGAAAATAGCAGACCGACATCTAGAAAGGAGAGCATAGCCAAGAGTTCTGATAAAGAGAAGGCTATTGAAAGGAATTATATGACCATAAAGTCATTTAAATCTAGAATTTGCTCACTGAATATTTTGATAAGACTCTACTCTCTTATCCTCCAGGAGCAGTTATTCTCCTGTCTGCTACTTTGTATTGAAAACATTTCTCATTTCCCATGTACTGTGGAAACCAACATTGTCTCTTTTCTCGGCACACAAAACAATTGGAAGCTTGGGGTAAATATTATCAGTCTTTTTCCATTATTCCACTCAGAGCGTAACTTGGAAGCAAATTGCAAATGCTGTGTGCTGAATACCAGACTATTCTCTAGGACAGCATTGTGGGTTGCTTAGTTCTTTCTCTGTATGCTAGACCTCATCTAATTCTCAGGCATCCTGGAAAGGAAATGTGTCTGTTCTATGTACCAGTGAAAGTCAGGGGTACAGAATACTAAGTTACTTACCCAAGACCTCAAAAAGGGCAAAGAGCTGAATCTCCATATGCACAGAGTCTCCTGAGGATCTGGGTGGTTATCCTGCTCTGAGAATCTTAGGCAGCTGGAAGTTTGACAATCTCTCTTGGCCTGCCCACGGGGTTACTAGAGTGACTTGTTATTCATGACAAAGAGGAGAGAGAAAGTGATCAAAATATATTGTACAAAAAAAAAAAATTAAATTAGAAAAAGAGGAAAATATATCCCCAGATGTGCCCTCCTGGGACACAAACCTGACCTGCTTGAAAAGCAGCACTGGTGAGAGAGAGAGAGAGAGAGAGAGAGAGAGAGAGAGAGACAGAGAGAGAGACAGAGAGAGAGAGAGAGAGAGAGAGAGACAGAGAGAGAGAGAAAGAGAGGAGGGAAGGAGGGAAGGAGGGAGGGAGGGAGGGAGGAAGGAAGGAAGGAAGGAAGGAAGGAAGGAAGGAAGGAAGGAAGAAAGGAAGAGAAAGGCAGGGAGAAACCACCAGGCATCACCTACTTCTAACAATTTTGCATCAGTTGACCTTCATAATCTACCATATCCTTAATATGTTCAATCATGTATGCACATGAAAGGAAATAAAACTTGAGACCTGTGATTCATGTAATGTATGTCAAATAGCCCAAAGAGTTGTTTGTGAGCTTTGAAACCTGGGGCTGAGAACATAGAGAACAGAGCAGGACATGCCCGGGCAGGCCCAACGCCTCCCTATCTCCCACCCCTCTGACCTAAGTTAAATGTTACAGGCTGCTGATGTTTAAATGGACCAATCATGTGAAACCGTGCCAATTCCTCCCCCAGCCCCACTCCTTTTCTATAAAAACCCCTAGCTTCCAAGCCTCGTGGTCGAATCCACTGTCTCTTGTGTGAGATACGTTTCAACCCGGAGCTCTGCCATTAAAATACCTTGTGTTGTTACATCAAGGTGTTGTGTTCTATTCGTGATTCTTGGGTGCACGCCGAATCGGGAGCTGAGTGGGGGTTTCCTCACTAGTTTCTTTCACACACACACACACACACACACACACACACACACACACACACACACACACGTATACACACAGGTACAACAGTGATAGTGTGCTCTCTGTTTGTCTCTGTATCTTTCTGTCTCTCTGTCTCTGTTTCTATCTGTCTGTCTATAGCTCTCTGGCTCTATCTGTCTCTCTTCACATACATACATACACACATACACACACACACATGCACACACACACACACACACACACACACACACACACACATGTATACACACAGGTACAACAGTGATAGTATGCTCTCTGTTTGTCTCTGTATCTTTCTGTCTCTCTGTCTCTGTTTCTATCTGTCTGTCTATAGCTCTTTGGCTCTATCTGTCTCTCTTCACACACACACACACACACACACACACACACACACACACACACACACGCACGCACACACACACACGTATACACACTCACTGTGTGTGTGTGTGTGTCACATGCTTTCACTCTACTTCCTGAATTTCCCACACATCTTTAAACTCCCTAATGAGGTTTGAAGCAATTCATTTTCATCAGGGGCACTCATTTAGGTTTGTAATTGTTGTCCTGGGAGTGGATGTGTTTAACAAGACTACTCAGAAGAAGAAGGGAATTCTGACAAAACAACAATGAACACTGATTCTTGTCCTGTAAATTAGTAACCGGTTCCAGGGGACCACTTCTTTGTTAGTCAAACTGAGGCTCTTTTCTCTCCTGTTTCTCTCCCCCACATCCTTGCTTCTTTTCACTCCTCTTCCTTTTCAGGGCCCTCTCTCCCTCTCCCTCTCTGCTTTCCACCTCTTCTCTCTCTCCTGCCCCTTTCCTTTCTTGCCTTCTCAGCCTCCCTGATGGAGCAGCTGTCCTCATAGCCTTTGAAGCCTTCCTGTTATCTCTGGCAGCAGCTCACAGACTCATAGGCTGAAGCTGGAAGCCCTCCATCCCTTGCTCCTTGCCTTTGTCCTGCAATATGGCTATCCTGGAGGCCACTCTGCAGCCTCCCAATTCAAGAGCATGGGGGCTGTCACAGGGAATAGACTGCAGCCAGAGCTAAGTGGCTGAACATCTTAAAGGGAACCCCATTCATTGTAGCTGTCCCTTCTTTTTGCCAGGAGAGTTTTGAAATGAAATTCTGCATCTCCTACTTTTCTCTCAGCAAGCTGGAGAGCACCTGGCAGTGTCTTCATGAAAGTACTTGTCACTGAAAATCAGAGGGACTCAAAAATGTCCTGATTTCATTGCACTGCAAATCTAAAGAAGCATATTTCCCAAAGTCTATGATGTGTGTCAAATGTTTTTCAACTGCCCTGTAAGACTGAGTTGAATAAGGAGATGTGAAAAGCCAGAAATAATACCCCCTTTCGGACTAATTCAATAGTGCTTTAAGCCTACTTTCTCTTCATGAGAAAATGTTCCCTATATAGAGATAAATAGAAGTATATTAACTTTGAACTCTGGACAAACTACTTGGTAAGAAAGAACTGAGTCTGCAGCACTGTATTTCAGATCCAGGATGTACTGTACTGTGACCCATGGTGTCCTAAAAGTGACTTCCAATAGGTTCAAGGTGCATTGAAGGGATAGTTCATACACTCCCCCAGTTCTACACAATAGTAGGGAGTTCCTGGGGAGTAAAAATGCAATTTTAAGCAAACCATGGTTTTGCTGCATAAACATGAAGACTTCAGTACCCAAAGCTTTTGTTCCATGCTGCTAGTACAAAAGATCTTTATCGGGCTCATTCTAGTTTGCTGTTATTCTGCGAGGAAAGCCATGCTACACTTAGTCCCATTTGCTTACCCACCATGCAGCCACCTGCAGACTGATTATTTCCTTTTAAAGCAGGACTGCACTCTCTACTTGCCTCCCTCCTCCAGGCAGCCTCAGCACAAAAGCAGCCAGCACAATGAAGCTTTGTTGAGAATAGATCCCATTAGCAACAACAACAACTCAGATTTATATATTGCCTTATCACACGCTGCAAAGCCACTCGAGGCATTGTTGAAAATGCAAGCCATTTCCTTTCAAGCCTCCCCAAACCCTTATTAAACAGCTACCATGAAAAGACTAACTTGAGCATGTGAGTTGATACAGAGGGATACTATGTTCTTATTCTAAAGGAAGGTGAGGCCATCTTCTAGTTGTACTTCCCACTGCATGGTGCTATAATAGTTTGTCTTGGCACTCCTGGGTCTAAGGAGTCAGACACCCACATATAAACAAGCCTCCCTAGATGTAAAGTCCCCTGAGCCTTTATTCAATTGCTTTGCTCTGCTCAGCATTTCTCTAGCAGGAAGAGGAAGAGCTTGAATTTTCTGCAGTGATGGGCATTGGTGTTATTTTCTAGACCAAACTTAAGGAAGAAATCTGAACTTTATTCAATATTTGATTTTTTAAAAATCCCATTGAAAATTACAACTTTTTAAAAAGTTTGTTTTGGGGACTGGAGACATGTCAAGTGATTATGAGCACTGACTGCTCTTGTAGAGGGCCGGAGTGTGTTTCGTAGCACCCACATGATAGCTCCCAATTGTCTGAATATCCTGTTCCCTGGAGACCTGACACTGTCTTCTGGACTCCTTGGGCAATAGACATACAAAGGATACACATACATGCATGCAGATAAAACACCCATATACATTAAATAATTAAGTAATTAATAAGCAAAGCCCCTTTCATTTTCGGTCCTAAGTCTGATCTTCTGCACTGTCTCCAACAATATATGTTTACTGAGGAATTGTTTTTATGTCTTCCTGCTGCCATGCAGAAGCATACAGAACACACACACACACATACACACACACACACACACCCCTCTGGTTTTTGTTGTGTGACAAATACTAATTACTTTTCAAGGACATTAATTTTTTTCATCTCTGTCTATTGTTTAGTGATCAAGTTTTTCATACAGGCCATCTTCATCATTATAAAAATATGACATATTTTCCCCACATTAAGTAAAACATAAATTACAATAAACTTTTTTTCTTCACAAGAGCACTTCAGAAAGCATAAGTGTTTTGTCCTCGTAGCAAAAATCTATTCTACATCTGGAATCTTCAGTCAATTTTTATAGTTTTTTTTCTGCATGAATATGAATGTGGGAAGTAGGGGGCACAGGTATGGAAGCCACAGGACAACTTGTGGGAGTCAATTCTCACCTTCTACTCTGTGAGTTCTGGAAGTTGGATTCAGGTCTTCTACCTTCATTGCAGGCAACTTCACTTGCCAAACCCTCTTGCTGGCTCTCTCAGTGACCATCACATCTAAATGTGCATTCCTTGTGAAAATCTCTCCAGCTTTGCATTTTCTGCTGCTAAAGACTAGCAACCACCCAAAGCAATCTCTGTGTTGATAGAAAGCCTGGCTACATTCTACTTTCTGCTTATTGCTACTCTAATAGTTGCGCATCACAGGGGACCACCTTTTCCTTGAAATAAGAACTGTTTCTATCTTGTAAACGCCTTTATATTTTACTCTCCACTGCTGTTTCCTCTCATTTCCAATTTGCCTTATTGCATCATGTCAGCACGCAGTAGAATATGAATTTAATTAGGAGGTTACATTCTGAATAACCGATAAAGGCAAAGACAGGAACACAGAGTGGAGTAGAGAAAAAGAATAAAAGAAAGAAAAGTTATTTTTAAACAATAGTTAAAAGATATATTTTTATATTAGATTTTACTTGCATGCACACATGTGTTTGTGCATGTGTGTGTGTGTGTGTGTGTGTGTGTGTGTGTGTGCACATGCACATGTGCACCTGTTAGTGCAATACCCAAAGAGTCCTGGAGAGAGTGTTAGGTCCCTCAGAGTTGAGGTTACAGGCAATTATGAGCCACCTGATGTGGGTGCTGGGAACCAAGCTTGGGTTCTCTGAAAGAACATGCAATGCTCTTAATTGCTAAGCCATCTATCCAGCCTCAAGGGAGCATTTCTCTTATTTCTCTTGAAAACTTGTGGACATGAAGAGGTCATGATGAATCCACAAAGCAGATTCCTCAGTGACTTAGAAATCAAAATGAAGTCTCTTAACCCTCGGGGCACAGCCAGGAGAACAGCCTTGTCATGTGCACACGTTGCTCTGCATACAATCCAAGCCAGGAAGATTTCCCCTCTCCACTTGGATCTGTTCCTAGATGCCTTCCACATCAAGGGCATGAGCACGCTGCTCTTACTGTCCTAATTTGATGAATCCATTTACTATGTTCACAGTCTTCTCTGAAGATAGCATTCAGAAAACTTTAGTGTTGACAGAAATCTATTATGGTCTAAATCCGTTTCTACATCGTAAGTCAGAGCTTTGTTTTAGAGTGTTTAAGGCCTCACTCTGCCTGGTATATGATTCAGCATCTAATTGAAAAGACCTCTGTTGGACTGCCATTGTTTCTTCCATAGGTTTTATCTCCTGCCAAATTCCAAGTTTTTGATGACAGAGTAATTTACATTTGCAGTACCACATCTTCACTTGATTGCATGTAAGTCAGGATTGGCAAAATATTAAATACTCAATAAGTAATTTATATATTTTCTCATAAAGGAGTTTATAAATGCCTTGTATGCAGCAAAAATAACAGAGAACAGGGAAAATTAGAAAAATTCATGCTGAGGTCAAAGCTCTGAGATGAGAGAGGAGGGTGTTCAACCTGGAACAGGATGAAAAGGGAAGGCTGGGGAATGGGGTGTTGTTGGCTGCTTCTGGGCCAGGCCTCTGTAGCCAGCTCTGTGGGAAAGCCCAAATCAGCAGCCCCATGAACCTAAATTAAACACTGCTAATTTGCAATTCTCTTCTTTTTATCTAATTTTACTTGGGTATTAAGAAAATCAGATATGCTCAAACCTTTAGCCAAATCACAGAGTAGCTGTGTTATAACAAAACGGTGGTTGTCTTCTGTACTAACTGCAACCCATTAATGGGAATTAGAGTGAGCTAAGACCTCAGGGAAATCATTAAACTCCAAATTTCTGACAGTTATAGCAAAGATTTGGCTTCAAATACATTTTGGAGAAGGAGGAAAAGAGGCCACTTTCAACACCAAATTAACTTTATTAATCACCCCCAAGAGGAAGAAGGGAAATGAATCTGATAAAAGATATTAAAAATGATTGATTTGTCATTTTGTGGAATTTATTATTATTTTTTGTCATGTGAGATTGCCACAAAACAAACAAGCAAGCAGGCAAACAAACAAACAAACAAATCCAGGCAGTTTACAGGGGCTTGCAATTGGGAAATATGTACTTTTCTCCCCTAAAGATTGTTGACAGTTTACTACTATTGCTTTGATACTTCACAGGTAGGAGTCAAAATCATCTGTAATATAAATTCTAAAACCCAAGGTCAATCATAAGTTTGCACATGTTGAACAGCACAGTGGTATTGTATGTTTTACACTGTTTTATTATTATTTTTTCCTAGCACTATTCACAGAGAGCTGAAGTGTGTGCTTGCCTATTCAGCATCTCCTTTAATTTGTAAGCAGCTCCATAAATCTTTCTTGGCTTCTAGGGGCATAAAGACTTCTATGATGAAGTGGCCAGCATGGTGGCTTAATAAGCTGAAAGCTGTGAGCCCCCTTAGCCCCCTCCCTCGCCCAGCATTCTAGGGACCGCTGTCTTACTCCTGGCAAAGGAGCTATGATTTTTGAATTCCAGCCAGAGTAATTAGCACAGTTTAGGATCTCAGTACACAAAGCAGGATGGTCAGCATTGGCAAAGATGTCTACTGAGTGTTTTCTGAGTGGTAAAAGGAATGGGGACCAGCCAGCTGCAGCAGGACTTTGTGGCTCTGTTGAAAGTGACACACCAGGAGTAACCCTGCTTCCAGGAGGGATGATTATGTCAACACTCCATAGCATGAGATAATATCTTTATTACCCTTTCTCAAATGCCTTAGGAAGAAGTAAAGAAGAACTGAGTGAGGCTGTCCCTTGCATTCCCTAGAAATCATCTATCATAGATAGCTGCATTCCCTAGAAATAGCAATACACATACAAGTAGCAGGAAATTCCAGGCAGCTATCCAGATTGACACACTCTACAAATGCATTTATGAAACTGTCCTAAGGTAGGCTTGCCAACACAGCCAGTTTGGCTGCATTTTTACATTCTCACTGCCAACTTACCACAAAGGTTTGATTGTCTGTGTTTTTGGAACCTTGGGGACTCTGATGGAAACCTTTGAAATTCCTCAGGTGCCTCGACTCATGTTTCATATCCAAACACAGTGTTTTGAATTAGTGGAGAATTTCTGGAGCAATTGAAGCAAACATCTCACTGGTTGTACACTAGCAAACTTTTCTCTGAGATAGATAAAGCCATACAGCAATTTTTTACATGATCTAAAAATGGATTTCTTTTTGTAGAGCCGTTTTAAATTTACAGAAAAATGAAGTAAAAAGAACGGTTCTCTTCCCATTTGTCCTCTGGTTCCCAGTAAACAGGACCTTTTCCTATTTTATCAGTCACTATCACTGGTAGTATTTGTTGATGTTGGTGCCCTGATATGGGCCCACCATCACCATCCAAAGGCAGAGCTGACTTTTGGATTTATGTTTTGTGTTGTGCATCTCATTGGTGTGCATTACATTAAGAAGGGTGTGGCTAAGAAGATGCACACAACCTTAGTATAGTTGTGCTCTGTATATTTATTGATTTTCCTCAGACACAGGTTACACTTAGCCTTTTGCTCTTTCCATTGCATTGTGCACATTTTTTTTATTTGGTTTTTTTTTTTGGTTTTTTGTTTTTTTGGTTTTGTTTGTTTTGTTTTGTTTTTTAGGGTTTTCTCCATGGACGATTCTTCTTTGTTATTTCTTGGCATCTTTCTTATTCTTATGCCAGATGGTTTATACATTGGCCTGCTGAAGAATGCTTTGGTTTTCTCTAAAGTTTGACAAGGGTCATTTGAGCTACATTCCAAGATTTTATAGAACTCCTTGACTGTCTTTAAGATTTCAACCCCAATCATAAAGGACAAGAAGTAAAACTTATAGATTGCTAAATGAGAGTTAGGTAAGAGAATTGTGCACTGTCTTACTAAGGGAATATCCCGTTTTGCAATCACACCACCAGCAAATAGAGGCCCAAGCTGCTCCAAATTCCCCTAAGCAGTTGGTATGCTGGATTTTGTCTGTGAATCATAGCTTTGGGTGCACTCCTTTGTGCAGTACATGAAACAATATTGATTCTATATTGATCACATTGCATTCAGCAGTAAGAACAAATTCTTCTACAACTTGCTATATTGCATTCACTTAAATATATACCTGGATGTATGTGGGAGTGCCAAGGAAACATAATTGGTATCTTTCTATTCAAATACTTTGGCATGTAAAAAGATAGATGGTTATACTGTTTACATTATTTTTATTTTCAAAATTGTATTTTGTTCAGGCATGCATGTGTGTATATACAAGTATGTGTGTATGAGTATACGGTAAATGGTGTGAATCTATCCTAAGAAGGGTGAATGCTGAGAATAGAGTATAACTTGCCAAAGTTGGTTCTCTCTGACTCTGTGGATCCAAGAGACTGAAGTAGAACCACAAGCTTTTCAGCAAGCTTATTTGCCTGTAGAGCCATCTCATTGAATTTAAACTTTTTATATTTATTTATTTATTTATTTATTTATTTATTTAGCTTTTCAAGACAGCATTTCTCTGTATAGCCCTGGCTATCCTGGAACCCACTCTGTAGACCATGCTGGCCTCGAACTCAGAAATCCTCCTGCCTCTGCCTCCTGAGTGCTGGGATTAAAGGTGTGTGTCACCACACCCGGCTTACACTATTTATCTCATCAGTAGAAAACACCAAAGGAAACACACATTAATGCCAGGTAAATTTGCCATCCCCTAGTATATCTGACAATAGGAGTCACACAGCAATTCATCTTACAGCAACATCAGATGTCTGTTAATCTTTAAGTCCAAATAGCTTCCTGTATTTACTGATATTCAACATTGCTTACTCTCTTTCTGGAAACTCCTGGGAAGATAATACACATTATTATTATTATTATTATTATTATTATTATTATTATTATTATTATTATTATTTATTGTTGTTGTTGTTGTTATTAACATGAAAGACAGATCCTCTCAGGACATTTTGATTGTTACTGTCCATTTCTTATTAGCCTCATGGCTAGGTAGTGAGATTTACTGATCTATGCAGTAGAGATGAGAAAAATGTCATTCAGCTACCAAACTGAAAAATATATACATAAATCTAATTCCCATAAATCCAGAGAAAGTCATATTTAAGACTTCAATCTCATTCCAGTGATTATTTCCTACATTTTTCTATCTCATGAATAGAACAAATTAGATGTTAAAGTTAAGCCAAGATTATTCCTTTAAATATAATTTTAAATGAAAATTAAACCCTTATTATGAGGCCACAGAAAGAATTTGTTGAAGATTATTGGTAATAAACTCAAAGACCAGTTTTTTCCCATTTATTTATTTATTTATTTATTTATTTATTTATTTATTTATTTATTTATTTATTCATTCATTTATTTATTTATTTATTCATTCATTCATTCATTCATTCATTCATTTATTTATTTATTTATCTATTTATGCTTTCATTTATTTTATATCTGGATAGCTACTCCACCTCCTGCTCTCTTGCTCATGTAGTCCCTCGACCCCTCTTCCCCTCCCTTTCTTCTTTGACAGACTGGTGGCTCTCCTCTAGGTATTCCTCTCTACCAGATAGCAAATCAAGTTTTTGTGGCACATGCACTTCCACTGAGGCCAGATAAGACAGCCCAGTTTGGGTAAGAGATTCCACAGATAGGCAACAACTTAGGGACAGCCCCTGGCTCCAGTTGTTGGAGAATCCACATGAAGACCAAGCTGCACATCTGCTACATATGTGCTATGTGCCTTGTTCCAGCCTGTGTATGTTCTTTGCTTGTGATTCAGTCTCTGTGAATCCCAAGGGTCCAGGTTAGTTGACTCTGCTGATCTTCTTGTGGAGTTCTTATCCCCTTCTGTGCCCTCAAACCTTCCCTTAACTCTTTCATAAGAGTGCCCAAGCTCCATCCAATGGGCTATGGGTCTCTTCATCTGTTTTAGTCAGCTGTTGGGTGGAGCCTCTCAGAGGACAGCCATGCTTAGTTCCTGTCTGCAAGCATAACAGAGTATCATTTATAGTGTCAGAGATTGGTGCTTTCTGATAGAATAGGTCTCAAGTTGGGCCAATTATTGCTTGGCTATTTTCTCAATCTCTGCTCTATCTTTGTCCCTGCATTTCTATTAGGCAGACAAATTTTGGATCAAAAGTTTTGTGGGTGGATTAGCATCCTTATCCCACAACTGGAGCATTTCCCAGCTACAGGAGGTTGTCTCTTCAGGCTCCATATGCCCACTGTTAGGGATCTTAGTTAAGGTCACCCATACTGACGTCTGGAAGCCTCCTCCATCCCAGGTCTCTGGCACCTCCTAGAGATGTCCCCACCTCTGCCAGTTGGATATGTTCATTCACTCTCCTGGTCCTCTGGCTCTCAATTCTGTGTTTCCCCATACCTGACCCTGATATTCCTATTCCCTTTCTCATCAGCTCTCACACCCAGGTCCCTCCCACTATCTTGCTCCTATGACTATTTTATTCTCCCTTCTAAGAGATTCAAGTTTTCTTGCTTGGGTCTTGTTTAGCTTCTTTGGGTCTGTGGATGTATTGTGGGTATCCTCTACTGTATAGCTATTATCCTCTTATAATTGAGTACATACCCTGCATTTCCTTTTGGGTCTGGGTTACCTCAGACAGGATGATATTTTTTTAGTTTAAACCACTTGATTGGAAAATTCACGATACCCTTGACTTTAATAGCTGAATAGTAATCCATTATGTAATGAACCACATATTCTGGTTACTGTCATTGTTGAAGTTCAGCTGTGCTCCATGGTGATCTGATAGAATGCAAGGGATTATTTCAGTTTTGTTGTATTTGTTGAGGCTTATTTTGTGACTGATTAAATGAGCAATTTTGGAATTGCTGAGACAAATGTATATTCTTTTTGTGTTTGGATGAAAGGTTCTATCGATATATGTGAGTGAGGTCTATTTGTTTTTATAATATCTGTTCATTTAAGAACTTCTCTATTTAGGTTCTGTTCTGATGTTCCATCCATTTGTGAGAGTGAGGTGTTGACTATTATTGTCTGGGGTTTAATGTGTGATTTAAGCTATAGTAATGTTTCCTTTATGAATGCCCTTACATTTGGGCATAAATGTTCAAATTATGATGTCATCTTGGTAGATTTTTCATTTGATGAGTATCATGTGTCTTTTCTAATATCTTTTGGTTACATTTGGTTGAAAGTCTATTTTGTTAGATATTAGAATGGCTGTTCCAGCTTGTTTCTTGGTTCCATTTGCTTGGAAAACTTTTTTTTTCAGTTCTTTATTCTGAGGCAGTGTCTATCTTTGTTTCTGAGGTGTGTTTGTTGAATGCAGCAGAATGATGGGTCCTATTTATGTATCCACTCTGTTAGCCAGTGTCTTTTTATTGATGAATTGAATCCACTGATGTTAAGAAATACTAATGAGCAATTACTTTTAGTCTTGTTATTTTGATATTTGTGGTGGTATTCATTCTCTCTCTCTCTCTCTCTCTCTCTCTCTCTCTCTCTCTCTCTCTCCCCTTCTTTTTGTTTTGATAAATTTTTTGTATTTTCTTGGGTGTGGTTATCCTTCTTGTGTTGGAGTTTTCCTTCTATCCTTTGTAGTCCTGGATTAGTAGAAAGATGTTTAAATTTGGTTTTGTCATGGAATATCTTGGAGATATCAATGGTCATTGACAATTTTGCTGGCTATAGTAATCTGGGTTGATACCTATGGCATCTTAGGGCCTATAAGGCATCTCTCCAGAACCTTCTGGCTTTTGGAGTCTCTGTTGAGAAATCAGGAATAATTCTGACAAGTCTGCCTTTAATTATAACTTTGCCTTTTAAAATATACTTGCAGCATTTAATATACTTTCTTTGTACTGTACATTTAGGTTTTGATTATTATGTGGTAGGAGGATTTTTTTTTCTGGCCCAATCTATTTGATGTTCTCTAAGTGTCTTGTACATTTATAGCTATTGTATTGTTTAGGTTAGGGAAGTTTACTTCTATGATTTTTTTGCTGTTATTTTCTGGGCCTTTGAACAAACCGAGAATCTTCATTCTCTTCTATCTTAGGTTTGCTCCTTTTATAATGTCACAATTTTTTTTGGATGTTTTGTGTTAGAAACTTTTCAGATTTGGCATTTTCTTTGACTGGTTTAACAATGTCTTTTATTGTATCTTCTGTGCTTGAGATTCTCTCTTCCATCCTTTGCATTCTGTTGATGATGCTTGTGTCTGTATTTCCTGTTCTCTTTCCTAGGTTTTTCAGCCAGGGTACCTCCGTTTGTGTTTTCTTTATTGATTCTATTTCCATTTTCATGTCATGAACAGCATTATTCATTTCCTTCTCTTGTTTGATTCCATTTTCCTGTATTTCTTTAAGGGATTTGTTTCCCCTTTAAAAGCCTCTCTCTGTTTGATTGTATTTTCTTGTATTTATCTAAGGATTTTGTTTATTTCTGCCTTAAAATACTCTATCAACTTCATAAGATAATATTTAAAGTCATAGTCTTACTTTTCAGGTGTGTTAGCATATCTATGGCTTGATGTAGGAGGAGAGCTGGATTCTCAAAGTGCCATATTACAATGACTTATATTGATTGTGTTCTTGGGATTACCTTTAGCCATTTCCTTGTCTTTGATGTTGGCTGGAAGTTCCTGGGAGTAGCAGGCCTCTGGGACTAGTTGTCTTGGGTGGCAGCAGGCTTTTTGGGAGTCAGACAGAGCTATGAGCTGGTATGTGGAGTGCAGATCTACAATTGCAGGTAGAGGAGTAGACTGGAAAAAAATCTCTGATATACTAGTTTCCTTTTAGTTTTGTTTGTTGTTTATTTGATTTGGTTGGGTTTGGTTTTTAGTCTATTAAAACAGCTACCTGGAGCTCTTGACTCTAGCTGCATATGTATCAAAAGATGGCCTAGTCGGCCATCACTGGAAAGAGAGGCCCATTGGACTTGCAAACTTTATATGCCCCAGTACAGGGGAATGCCAGGGCCAAAAAGTGGGATTGGGGGTTGGGGGTGGGGGGGGAGGATATGGGGTACTTTTTGGATAGCATTGGAAATGTAAATGAGGAAAATACCTAATTTTAAAAAAGCAGCTAACGATAGTGTGGTTTTGATTGTGTATACATATAAGCATGTATTCTCTCTCTCTCTCTCTCTCTCTCTCTCACACACACACACACACACACACACAGATCATATACTCACATAGACACTACTAAACCTATCTCTAACTTAAGACATTTTGAATGATTAATTTATTTCTATTTTATTATATGAGTATTTTGCCTACATTTATGTTTATACAGCATGCATATTCAATACTCATGAAGTACAGAAGGGCACATCAGATACTCTGTAACTTGAGTCAGCATGGTTGTGAACCTCCATTTGTGTCTGGTAACCAAAATCAGGTCCTTTACAAGGGCAGTCAGAACTCTCAACCACTTATCCAGCCCCATCTCATGTTATTAACCTTTATATAATGTAGACAAGTCAGAATTAACTGTCTTTGGGTCATTAGCTTATTGATTTCCATTGAATGTATACTTTAAAAAATGGCTTCCCAGAGGTGGCACAAATCTGCTATAGGATATTTGGTCTCACTAAAGCAATATAAAATAAATAAAAACATCACTCAGCTTCCATAGATATTCACTCTTTCAATTTTGATGAATTTGTAGGAGTAGCAGTTATCACAATATGGATCTAAAAGTTGCCTAATGGAATATACCCTCTATCACTCCTCTTTAGACTCTTTACCCAGCTAAGGTTTATTGTCATCACCATATAACGTGAATTTTTTCAAAGATGAAAAATGGTATTAGCTTATTTGTGACAACTCTATTACTACTACTACAATTACTATTGTTGTTGTTATCTTTTTCTATAATGTAATATAGATGTTCTAAATTATTTAGAATTATGTGTTCCTTTACCACATTTTGAAATAAAATTGTTGTGGCAAATTGGGAATTCCATTTAGCTTTTGATTTTTCTTTTACCCATGTATCTTAATTATTTTCTATACCAATAAGAATGTTTAAGCATCATTTTTTAGAGTTGTTCATTACAGAGTAAAAATATTGGAAAAATCAACAGCAAAAAATAATAAACTGGAGGCTGGTTCTAAATAAAGGTTTTAACATTCACAGTTTCAAGATTTCACTTGGATTTCTACTGTGTGTACATGGGATCCTGGCTTCCAAATGTTCTTCTCATCCTAACAGCTGCCTTGGAATCAGTGGGCACTTTCATAGATAGCAGAAGGATTCCTGTAAATTGGCATAATGGCTATAAAAGGCACTTTGAAATATCTACCCCATTATGCAGTATTGGCTCAGCCAAACTGCTATGCTGAGTCCTGTCAGATATGCTATGTCACTGTGCATTCTGTGGTTGAATATTTGCATTCTAGACAGAAAATTAACTTAAAACTTTGTATATGATTTATTTTCTTTTCAAAAGTCATGTATGTGTAAAAAGAGAATAAAACTGTACTTTGAATATCACTGTTGTTTAAATGTAACAAGTAGAAAATCTGTTCAGAAAGGTAGAAGACTTCTGTAAGTATTTGAGGGAGTAATCAGGAAACATAGGGATTAATGGAGCAAATCGAGTTGTCTAATAACACTTAACATTGGTGGCTATCTTCATCTTAGGAGGTTCACTGTATACCATCCTTCTCTGCTTGCCCCCTGTATTCCAGCCTCTATGTCATCCTGTCTACTTAGAGTTTATTACAAACAAAAGGACGTTTCCCTAAATTGCAAATGTTGACATCTTTATCTGTAAGATACCAATATAGGAGTTAAGGTCTTCAGGGTGTGATCAGATCACAATTTTTATATTATTATGGATGGAACTGATTAATGACCTCATGGCAAGATTCCTTGGGATCTCTGCTGCCTGGTCATCATTGAAAGAAATTTGCAATGTTCATCTTTGAGAATGTTAGCCCTAACCAGACACTTAATTTTTAGGAAATTTGGTCTTAGGCTTTTCAGCTCCAAAAACTGTGAGAAATCAATTCTATTTTTTTTTTCAGTATTCAGTTCATGTCATTTTAATACTATACTCAATTGCTTAACTCAACAACACTGACACAGGGCTGTGTGTTTTCTTCTTGGGTTTGAATTGTCTCTTCCTTTTCAACCCTGCTAAAATGATCTAGACAATATAGATATTCACCATCTGAGAAAGTTGAAATGAACACGGCTACCAAAGCTTCACCAAACTACCATCATATACAAGACTGCTGTTTTTATCTTTGGAGACAACATGTTTCAAATGGAGGGAGTTCCTTGCCAATGTAAACCACTGTTATTAACTCTTCTGAAAACTTCAGCTGTAGGGTTCACAAACCATGTTCTTTTTGATAGTCTGAGTCTCATCTATCAAATGTAGATCTGTCTGTTGATTGTGTGGAGCATAGAGGAAGATGCCAGAGAGTTGAGTGTCCTATGATCATACTGGAATTTGCCAAATATTATTTTTTTAACTAAAGGAACCACACCAGTTTGGCAATGCCTAGTTTGGTAAAACATGCTTTTCTGTAATTCAAGTACATTTCTTAACAAAATCTCCTTGTGAAAGATTCGCTGAGATTTGAGCCAGCTGCAAATATATTGTGCTTGATTTTGTGAATTAGCATGGAGACTAAAATTCCTAGAAAATTGATGGTTGTTGGAGTTTACATAATTCTGGTCATATTAAGAACGTCTGGTTATTTAAATATAATTTGCCCCTTTATGCTGCAATATCATGCCTTTTTGTAAGATGAAGATAGAATCTGATGTCTAATTCATTTCTATTCTACAGTGAGCAATGTAGTAAGAACCTCTTGTGAGATAAAGATCCCATTGAACCTGATTCTGCTAGGCTATTGTAACCTATTAATACTCTGGCCACACAGAAACCAGTGAAAATTTCTTCATGTCTTCCTTTTCCATAGTAAACACATGGTATAACATTTCAATCATTTGGAGATTTAGATTGTGAAACTTATTTGTAGTGTATTTTGTGGAAAGACATGTATGTGTAGTAATCCTTGATGTCTGTGTTTTTCTTTTTTTTTTTTTTTCGTGTTTTTTATTTTTTTTTATTTTTTATTATTTTTTTTTATCCTCTACAGATTTTTTTTTCTTTTTTTTTTCCATTTTTTATTAGGTATTTAGCTCATTTACATTTCCAATGCTATACCAAAAGTCCCCCATATCCACCCACCCCCACTCCCCTGCCCACCCACTCCCCCTTTTTGGCCCTGGTGTTCCCCTGTACTGGGGCATATAAAGTTTGCAAGTCCAATGGGCCTCTCTTTCCAGTGATGGCCGACTAGGCCATCTTTTGATATATATGCAGCTAGAGTCAAGAGCTCCGGGGTACTGGTTAGTTCATAATGTTGTTCCACCTATAGGGTTGCAGATCCCTTTAGCTCCTTGGCTACTTTCTCTAGCTCCTCCATTGGGAGCCCTATGATCCATCCATTAGCTGACTGTGAGCATCCACTTCTGTGTTTGCTAGGCCCCGGCATAGTCTCACAAGAGACAGCTACATCTGGGTCCTTTCAATAAAATCTTGCTAGTGTATGCAATGGTGTCAGCGTTTGGATGCTGATTATGGGGTGGATCCCTGGATATGGCAGTCTCTACATGGTCCATCCTTTCATCTCAGCTCCAAACTTTGTCTCTGTAACTCCTTCCATGGGTGTTTTGTTCCCAAATCTAAGGAGGGGCATAGTGTCCACGCTTCAGTCTTCATTCTTCTTGAGTTTCATGTGTTTAGCAAATTATATCTTATATCTTGGGGATCCTAGGTTTGGGGCTAATATCCACTTATCAGTGAGTACATATTGTGTGAGTTTCTTTGTGAATGTGTTACCTCACTCAGGATGATGCCCTCCAGGTCCATCCATTTGGCTAGGAATTTCATAAATTCATTCTTTTTAATAGCTGAGTAGTACTCCATTGTGTAGATGTACCACATTTTCTGTATCCATTCCTCTGTTGAGGGGCATCTAGGTTCTTTCCAGCTTCTGGCTATTATAAATAAGGCTGCTATGAACATAGTGGAGCATGTGTCCTTCTTACCAGTTGGGGCATCTTCTGGATATATGCCCAGGAGAGGTATTGCTGGATCCTCCGGTAGTACTATGTCCAATTTTCTGAGGAACCGCCAGACTGATTTCCAGAGTGGTTGTACAAGCCTGCACTCCCACCAACAATGGAGGAGTGTTCCTCTTTCTCCACATCCACGCCAGCATCTGCTGTCACCTGAATTTTTGATCTTAGCCATTCTGACTGGTGTGAGGTGGAATCTCAGGGTTGTTTTGATTTGCATTTCCCTGATGATTAAGGATGTTGAACATTTTTTCAGGTGCTTCTCTGCCATTCGGTATTCCTCAGGTGAGAATTCTTTGTTCAGTTCTGAGCCCCATTTTTTAATGGGGTTATTTGATTTTCTGAAGTCCACCTTCTTGAGTTCTTTATATATGTTGGATATTAGTCCCCTATCTGATTTAGGATAGGTAAAGATCCTTTCCCAATCTGTTGGTGGTCTTTTTGTCTTATTGACGGTGTCTTTTGCCTTGCAGAAACTTTGGAGTTTCATTAGGTCCCATTTGTCAATTCTCGATCTTACAGCACAAGCCATTGGTGTTCTGTTCAGGAATTTTTCCCCTGTGCCCATATCTTCAAGGCTTTTCCCCACTTTCTCCTCTATAAGTTTCAGTGTCTCTGGTTTTATGTGAAGTTCCTTGATCCACTTAGATTTGACCTTAGTACAAGGAGATAAGTATGGATCGATTCGCATTCTTCTACACGATAACAACCAGTTGTGCCAGCACCAATTGTTGAAAATGCTGTCTTTCTTCCACTGGATGGTTTTAGCTCCCTTGTCAAAGATCAAGTGACCATAGGTGTGTGGGTTCATTTCTGGGTCTTCAATTCTATTCCATTGGTCTACTTGTCTGTCTCTATACCAGTACCATGCAGTTTTTATCACAATTGCTCTGTAGTAAAGCTTTAGGTCTGGCATGGTGATTCCGCCAGAAGTTCTTTTATCCTTGAGAAGACTCTTTGCTATCCTAGGTTTTTTGTTATTCCAGACAAATTTGCAAATTGCTCCTTCCAATTCGTTGAAGAATTGAGTTGGAATTTTGATGGGGATTGCATTGAATCTGTAGATTGCTTTTGGCAAGATAGCCATTTTTACAATGTTGATCCTGCCAATCCATGAGCATGGGAGATCTTTCCATCTTCTGAGATCTTCCTTAATTTCTTTCTTCAGAGATTTGAAGTTTTTATCATACAGATCTTTCACTTCCTTAGTTAGAGTCACGCCAAGATATTTTATATTATTTGTGACTATTGAGAAGTGTGTTGTTTCCCTAATTTCTTTCTCAGCCTGTTTATTCTTTGTATAGAGAAAGGCCATTGACTTGTTTGAGTTTATTTTATATCCAGCTACTTCACCGAAGCTATTTATCAGGTTTAGGAGTTCTCTGGTAGAATTTTTAGGGTCACTTATATATACTATCATATCATCTGCAAAAAGTGATATTTTGACTTCCTCTTTTCCAATTTGTATCCCCTTGATCTCCTTTTGTTGTCGAATTGCTCTGGCTAATACTTCAAGTACTATGTTGAAAAGGTAGGGAGAAAGTGGGCAGCCTTGTCTAGTCCCTGATTTTAGTGGGATTGCTTCCAGCTTCTCTCCATTTACTTTGATGTTGGCTACTGGTTTGCTGTAGATTGCTTTTATCATGTTTAGGTATGGGCCTTGAATTCCTGATCTTTCCAAAACTTTTATCATGAATGGGTGTTGGATCTTGTCAAATGCTTTTTCTGCATCTAACGAGATGATCATGTGGTTTTTGTCTTTGAGTTTGTTTATATAATGGATTACATTGATGGATTTTCGTATATTAAACCATCCCTGCATCCCTGGAATAAAACCTACTTGGTCAGGATGGATGATTGCTTTAATGTGTTCTTGGATTCGGTTAGCGAGAATTTTATTGAGGATTTTTGTATCGATATTCATCAGAGAAATTGGTCTGAAGTTCTCTATCTTTGTTGGGTCTTTCTGTGGTTTAGGTATCAGAGTAATAGTGGCTTCATAAAATGAATTGGGTAGAGTACCTTCTACTTCTATTTTGTGAAATAGTTTGTGCAGAACTGGAATTATATCTTCTTTGAAGGTCTGATAGAACTCTGCACTAAACCCATCTGGTCCTGGGCTTTTTTTGGTTGGGAGACTATTAATAACTGCTTCTATTTCTTTAGGTGATATGGGACTGTTTAGATGATCAACTTGATCCTGATTCAACTTTGGTACCTGGTATCTGTCCAGAAATTTGTCCATTTCGTCCAGGTTTTCCAGTTTTGTTGAGTATAGCCTTTTGTAGAAGGATCTGATGGTGTTTTGGATTTCTTCAGGATCTGTTGTTATGTCTCCCTTTTCATTTCTGATTTTGTTAATTAGGATTTTGTCCCTGTGCCCTTTAGTGAGTCTAGCTAAGGGTTTATCTATCGTGTTGATTTTCTCAAAGAACCAACTCCTCGTTTGGTTAATTCTTTGAATAGTTCTTTTTGTTTCCACTTGGTTGATTTCACCCCTGAGTTTGATTATTTCCTGCCGTGTACTCCTCTTGGGTGAATTTGCTTCCTTTTTTTCTAGGGCTTTTAGATGTGTTGTCAAGCTGCTAGTATGTGCTGTCTCCCGTTTCTTCTTGGAGGCACTCAGAGCTATGAGTTTCCCTCTTAGAAATACTTTCATTGTGTCCCATAGGTTTGGGTACGTTGTGGCTTCATTTTCATTAAACTCTAAAAAGTCTTTAATTTCTTTCTTTATTCCTTCCTTGACCAAGGTATCATTGAGAAGAGTGTTATTCAGTTTCCACGTGAATGTTGGCTTTCCATTATTTATGTTGTTATTGAAGATCAGTCTTAGGCCATGGTGGTCTGATAGGATACATGGGACAATTTCAATATTTTTGTATCTATTGAGGCCTGTTTTGTGACCAATTATATGGTCAATTTTGGAGAATGTCCCGTGAGGTGCTGAGAAGAAGGTATATCCTTTTGTTTTAGGATAAAATGTTCTGTAGATATCTGTCAGGTCCATTTGTTTCATAACTTCTGTTAGTTTCACTGTGTCCCTGTTTAGTTTCTGTTTCTACGATCTGTCCTTTGAAGAAAGTGGTGTGTTGAAGTCTCTCACTATTATTGTGTGAGGTGCAATGTATGCTTTGAGCTTTACTAAAGTGTCTCTAATGAATGTGGCTGCCCTTGCATTTGGTGCGTAGATATTCAGAATTGAGAGTTCCTCTTGGAGGATTTTACCTTTGATGAGTATGAAGTGTCCCTCCTTGTCTTCTTTGATAACTTTGGGTTGGAAGTCGATTTTATCCGATATTAAAATGGCTACTCCAGCTTGTTTCTTCAGTCCATTTGCTTGGAAAATTGTTTTCCAGCCTTTCACTCTGAGGTAGTGTCTGTCTTTTTCCCTGAGATGGGTTTCCTGTAAGCAGCAGAATGTTGGGTCCTGTTTGTGTAGCCAGTCTGTTAGTCTATGTCTTTTTATTAGGGAATTGAGTCCATTGATATTAAGAGATATTAAGGAAAAGTAATTGTTGCTTCCTTTTATTTTTGTTGTTAGAGTTGGCATTCTGTTCTTGTGGCTGTCTTCTTTTTGGTTTGTTGAATGATTACTTTCTTGGTTGTTCTAGGGTGTGATTTCCATCCTTGTATTGCTTCTTTTCTGTTATTATCCTTTGAAGGGCTGGATTTGTGGAAAGATATTGTGTGAATTTGTTTTTGTCGTGGAATACTTTGGTTTCTCCATCTATGGTAATTGAGAGTTTGGCCGGGTATAGTAGCCTGGGCTGGCATTTGTGTTCTCTTAGTGTCTGTATAACATCTGTCCAGGCTCTTCTGGCTTTCATAGTCTCTGGTGAAAAGTCTGGTGTAATTCTGATAGGCCTTCCTTTATATGTTACTTGACCTTTCTCCCTTACTGCTTTTAATATTCTATCTTTATTTAGTGTATTTGTTGTTCTGATTATTATGTGTCGGGAGGAATTTCTTTTCTGGTCCAGTCTATTTGGAGTTCTGTAGGCTTCTTGTATGATCATGGGCATCTCTTTTTTTATGTTTGTGAAGTTTTCTTCTATTATTTTGTTGAAGATATTAGCTGGCCCTTTAAGTTGAAAATCTTCATTCTCATCAATTCCTATTATCCGTAGGTTTGGTCTTCTCATTGTGTCCTGGATTACCTGGATGTTTTGAGTTAGGATCCTTTTGCATTTTGTATTTTCTTTGACTGTTGTGTTGATGTTCTCTATGGAATCTTCTGCACCTGAGATTCTCTCTTCCATTTCTTGTATTCTGTTGCTGATGCTCGCATCTATGGTTTCAGATCTCTTTCCTAGGGTTTCTATCTCCAGCGTTGCCTCGCTTTGGGTTTTCTTTATTGTGTCTACTTCCCCTTTTAGTTCTAGTATGGTCTTGTTCATTTCCATCACCTGTTTGGATGTGTTTTCCTGTTTTTCTTTAATGATTTCTACCTGTTTGGCTGTGTTTTCCTGCTTTTCTTTAAGGGCCTGTAACTCTTTAGCAGTGCTCTCCTGTAATTCTTTAAGTGACTTATGAAAGTCCTTCTTGATGTCCTCTATCATCATCATGAGAAATGTTTTTAAATCTGGGTCTAGATTTTCGGTTGTGTTGGGGTGCCCAGGACTAGGTGGGGTGGGAGTGCTGCGTTCTGATGATGGTGAGTGGTCTTGATTTCTGTTAGTAGGATTCTTACGTTTGCCTTTCGCCATCTGGTAATCTCTGAAGCTAGCTGTTTTAGTTGTCACTGTTAAGAGCTTGTTCTTCAGGTGACTCTGTTAGCCTCTATAAGCAGACCTGGAGGGTAGCACTCTCCTTAGTTTCAGTGGGCAGAGTATTCTCTGCAGGCAAGCTCTCTTCTTGCAGGGCAGGTACCCAGATATCTGGTGTTCAAACCAGACTCCTGGCAGAAGTTGTGTTCCACTCACTAGAGGTCTTAGGATTTCCTGTGGAATCCTGTGTGGGCCCTTGCGGGTGTCAGGCGACTCTGCTGGCAAGGTAGCCCGGGGCTCGAGTCGAGCGGAAGGGGTTTGTGCCCCAGATCAAGCCCGGGTAGCCTGCTTCCCTATGTACTGCAGTGTCAGGTTCCGCTCGATTGGATTGGGGCAGGCGCTGTGTTCCACTCACCAGAGGTCTTAGGATCCCGTGGGGAGTCCCCTGTGGGCCCTTGCAGGTGTTGGGCAAGACTCTGCTGGCAAGGTAGCCCGGGGCTCGAGTTGAGGGGAAGGGACTTGTCTCTGTGTTTTTCTTAACATTGATTTTGTTCTTACAATGTCATTTCGACCTAGAGATTGTGAGTTGCCTGCATGTGCCCTTATTTGATTATTACTGTCTTATGGGCATTCTATTTCTTCACCTATGCAAGTACCTCCACTTCCATCCTTCATTTTACCACGTTGCAGTATCCTTTACTTCCTACTAATCTCCAATCTCAATCTGTGATTCTAAACTTTCCTCTCAACATGCAATTCATTTCTTCCTTTGAAGCATCAAAGACATTAAAATCTGCTTTTATACAATTTTCAACTTAAAAATACATCAGTGTTATCTACAGCCACCAATACCATCATTAAAAGGCCAAATTTTCTTCAGTCATGTTTTTCCCCAGTTCATTCCTCAGACTCAATATTATTTTTTCTTATAAATTCCTTAAGGAAATCTCAAGTGTTCCATAATTTTAAATGTTGGCTGTAGACTTATATTGACTCATATTTACACAAATTAATTTCCAGTAAACATTCCTCTTGAGTTATGGACCTATACACAACATAGTGTTTCTATTGGGCACCATTATATATTTACATTTCAATTGGTGTATTTATAAAGTCTTATAGATGTTTAAGATTTGCTAGTGTATTACACGTTTTAAAAACATACTACTCTGCCTATAGGTGAAATTGATTGAAATTCGTCCAACAGCATAAAGTAGGACATTTTAACCATCTTCACAACTTCCTTCTATCTCATCCCTCTGGACTCTATAAATAGATACTAATATAATTTTCATTTAACAAACAATAATGGTGAAGCCATGGGGGTTAATTAAGGTTCACAGAGCACAGGACTAGGAGGATTTTTAATATTCACTTATTGAGTGTGTGTGCCTATGTTTTTTGAGTATGTAAGTGAACATATAAACAACTGACAGGAGCCTATTCACTCTCTCCATCAAGTAAGTCTCAGAATTCAAACTCAAGAAATTAGTTCTCCATATTTAGCCACCTTAGCAGCCCAGGATTATCAAGCCTAAGTAGCAGTGACTCAGTGTGATCAGGGCACAGTTCCATGGTTATGAGAGTGTCCATCAATGCTGTGCCTTTGAATCCATTCTCAGCACCAGAAAAGGTAAAAAGGGCAGTGGACATCTGTGTCCATGATTTTAGCTGAGATTCTCTGGTGTAACAGACACTTAATAAGAGCAACATGATATCGGTGTCTATCCCACTCAGGAAATCTTGAGAGAAACTATAAATTGTTAGGGGTTATATGAATACTAAAACAACGCATAATGTTCTATTCTATTAAAACAAACCAGCTACTATGGCCAGGCCACCTTTCCTGTAAAAGATTACCAATCTGCATATTGAGAATAAGGATAGTCTATGTTACATTATACTTCTTCAAGCTTGAAGTTAACTAACTGAATTGTTTATAAAGCATAAGAAACATAATTGGGGTAGTGCATGACTGCAATCCTAGCACTAGGAGGTAACTGGAGTATCCGGAGTTCAAGGGCACCCTTAGATATGCAGTGACTTATGGGTAACCGTAGTAAAACTATACAGAAAACATAAAGAAGGAAAGGGAGAAAGATAGATAACTATGTGTGGCAGAAAGGAAGAAATTATGTTTTAATGATAAATGACATCACCCTGTTTTCATCCCTACTATTAGACACACATACTCCTTCCAGTATCCTGCACTAACCATCATAACCCAGGAATCATCTGACTCCGAAAACAACTGTAAATTAGACTAATGGCTTCTCATTGAATTTTTGAATTTATAATAAAAACATTGGTATAGAAGAGATGGGTCAGCATTGATGAGCATGCATATTTCTTGTCAACAAACAAAATTCCATTTCCAACACCTATTCTGGGTAGGTCACAGTTCCTGGCAATTCTAGGTCTGGGATATCTGACACCTTCTTCTATTTTTTGCTGGTAATGTAACTCACATATACATAATACACACACACACACACACACACACACACACACAGAGACAGAGACAGAGAGACAGAGAGACAGAGAGAGACAGAGAGAGAGAGAGACAGAGAGAGACAGAGAGACAGAGAGACAGAGAAAGAGACAGGAAGATATCAAGAAGAAAAAAAAAACCAAGAAAGACAGAAAATGTCTCCACAAAATTCAAGCATTTACAAATTCATGACAATTCTTTTCATCTGGTTTTGCCATATAATGACTGTCTTTGTATAATAAATACAGTACCAACATATTTTGGCAAAGAAAGGTATTCTAAGTGTTCATGTCTCCTCTGGGGCTTACATCATATGGTGTTCTCTTAAAAATACAACTAAGCACAAACTTGTTCCCTAAGAGGCAGGTATAGGCTGAATTTTACAAATTCACTCAAAATGACCCAGACTTCAGTGTGGCTAATTCTCACATAAAAATGCCACTGTGGTAAATGCTCCAAATGAACAGAGGGCTGATCATTATATTTAGACACATAATCTCAGTAAGGACAGGGACCTTGTTCAGTGCAAATATCTTTCAGATGCAGGATGGTACATGGATTTCATAGACGTTCCTGAACATGTGAACTCTGGGTCACTCTGAATGCTTTATTTGTCAATAATGCCTGCAGATCCATGTCATATTTGAAGTATATCACTAGGAAAGGTTGTGAAAACTGATTGCACTTGGAGGCTTACTATTAGTGGTAGGAAGTGGTAATTTGTTATCCATGCCACAGATATTTATTCTGCATCTAGATTTGATCTCCCTCTCCTGCTAATTGTTAAGCCTATCAAAGATCTTGTGTGATAAAATCACAACCATCCTATTTATGAAGGACTGTTTGACAAAACAAAATAGCCTAACAATGACCACATTTCCCTTAGGACTCTTCTATGTCACACATTCCATTGCATGGAAGTTAAAGTAATAGTGTTAGAAGCTAGATTGTGGATACGACTTCAGATTAACCAAGCAAATGACTTTGATAACAATGAACCTACAACAGGCTTCAGAGAACCAAAATAGACAGAATGGTCCTCCCAAAAATGGTATAAGTTTGGAGGAACACATGTGGGTTCTGTGTACTGTGGAAAAATCTGAATAAATAGATTTGGTACATGAGTATATTGATAGTTTTCAAATATTTATAAGCATTCTCCCTTCCAGTAAGGTGCAGAGAATCTTGGAGTTACATAAATGAATGACTGTTCATAGGAAGACTCCTAAGAAATAGGAGAGATTTTGTTACACATTTGTGTCTTGTGTGTGAGTGTGTGGGTGTGTGTGTGTGTGGGTGAGAGAGAGAGAGAGAGAGAGAGAGAGAGAGAGAGAGAGAGAGAGAGAGAGAGAGAGATTATGCCAGAGTCCACCAAGTACAATTGCCTCAAAATGATTGATTTCACCAATTACAAGTCATCATTATGAGGAATACTTAACACTTAAAAAATAATGTCTGAATGTTCTCTAGATAGGATCATATTTTGACCATCAATAGAGACATCAACCAAGACCTGTCCTTTCAAAACAAAAAGATTGATGCAGCCTTTCATGCTTTGAAATGGGAAGAGGATCTCAGGGGAAATTTTTTAAATAAGGGCTCATGAGAACCACACAATACTTAATTTATATTCTTTACAGAGTATTTCCCAGTTTCATTGTTAATATGTTTATTTGAGAGAAATAAAACCTTGCTATTTAAAATATGAAACTTTATGTGGATAATGGCTATATTAAACAAAAGATCTAATATTGTCTTCTGGCCACAAGAGATACAATAGGGTTGAAAGGTTCTTGCTTTGTATGAAATCATGGCATTGTCATAGAACACACTGACACAGGTGTCAGCAACCTGATTCAGGTAGAGTTGAATCTACCATTCTTTCTCACATTAATCCATATGTAGTTTTATATTCTGAGCTCATAGCTTGCATAATGTATTCTGTGGCTTTCCTTTAGTACCAGTGTTGGTTATTTCAGAATCCATCAGCATTTCTATTAAGTAATGTGTATTTAATCTGCATATTTATACACACAATGAAGAATTTCATGGGCTTGCCTTGGATGGTAATATGGGTTAACACAACAATTTGTTTGACGTGCTGCCCCTCTTGTCCCTGTAGACTGGTTGTCTTAGAACCAGAGAAACCACTGTTATATTTTCAGCCTGTGGTTAAAAGAGGGAAATCCTTGGAAGTTCTCTGAGTCCCATGATCCACAGGCCAAGGAGACCAGAGACCTAGGCATAAGAGAGGTTCATTGATAGGAATTCATGCATTCTATGATGAGGAATCTTAATTGCCAACTGGACTGGGTTTAGAATCATATGTATGTCTCTGAGGTTGTTTAAATGAAGAGAGAAGACTCACTCTGATGTGAATGGTATAAATCTTTGGGCTGGGTGCCTGACTGACTAAGATAGAGAAGGTTAGCTGAGCAATATAAGAGCTGCCTCCTCTATCCCTTCCCTGATATGAGGGACTTTTTACCTCAAACTGTGTCAACAACAACAATAACAACAACAGCAACAACAAACACATTCCTTTCTTACATTGCTTTTGACTGGTATTTGCTGTTATTACCAAGAGACCCAACTAGTTCCAGCACACTGACTTTTCCTCTGCTCTTGTTCTCTGAGGGTCCAGGTGATTGGTGGGGTTCTTCCCTATGAGTATGCAAGCTATTGGATGTACCTATTTACACTGAGATTCTATCTGTCCTTCAACCTTGTCCCTGATAGTCACACAACACTGGCTCTAGAAACACCCTCACCGGTTTTCTCCTTCACCTTGCTAGTGTTCCCTAATCAAGTCAGGCTGACATTGGTAATTACTAATCACCCTCTTTGTTGCATATTATTTCTAAAGCATCCACTTAGATTTGGTTTTGTTGTGAAGATACACACTTCTGGGAGTGGTTTTTCCTTTTGTTGCTGTTGTGTCCACAAGCAGTAACACAGTGCTTAGTGTCTTCATAGACATCCACTTTCTTTGTGTACTTAGATTTTCTCCATGACAGGGTTTGGACCATTGGATAACTCAGCTGCTCATTAAAATACAGTGAGTTTTTGCTGAATCCATTGAATACTACTTATGTTTTAATGAGCATTAATGAGCTCTGCGATTGTCCTGTGGAGCAAAACTCACAACTCATTAGGTGGATTCCCAAAATGCCTAAAGGTGAGCGGGCACTGCTTTAGATATATAAGGTAATTTCATACTTAATTAGTTCCCACCTTGCTACACTGCAGATACAAACACAGAACTATGGATTAAAATGGCAAATGTGTTGTTCTCTGTGACAAGTCAATGAAATGGTAGAATTCACAAAGAGCCTGTGTGCATAGTTTCAGGCCCTTTTCTATTATGCTAATAAATTGGCATGTTATGACTGGATTCACAGAGAATAGAGTAGAAAGAACAGTTAAATGATTTCTAAGTGAGTTGACATTTCTTTGTATTACGTGTAGAACCTGCATGTCTGCGCTCAGAAGCACCCTTCAGTGATACTAGCTCTCATTCACTGAAGATTTAATCATGTGAGAACAGATTTACACATAAGGTATTTTCACTTCCTAATAATAAACCCAAATGTTGGAATTATTATTTTGCTTTACAAATGAAATATTGGACATATAAAATGATCAAGCTACTGATCATATGAAGTTCACTAAAACTCAGAAATTTGACAACAGAATTGTAAGGCCATCTGAAATGTCTTAGTCCTTCACTCTTACCAGAAGAGTAGAGCCCTTCCAGCATAGAATAATTTCAGGAAGGTATCCCAGAGCCTCATTCATAAACTGCCTGCTGTGTAGGAAAAACTTTGTACTGGTTTTCCTGTTGTCATATTTTTGTGGACCTCGTGGCTATAGCTGTGGTTCAAAAAAGTCCAGGTGTGGTTCATTCACGCTGTGTAAATTTCACTTTTATTTACATATACAGAGGAGTGAAATGAGAGCCATATCCAAGCTGTGCAAATACATGGACTGGGCTGAACCTAGAACTTTTCTTTCTCTGCTCTAACGATCCCTGCATCTAGGCTTGGAAGCTTCTAGCCTCTGCACAATTTAATCCTCAAAACTGACTGATTCAATCAGGCTTCTCTTGGCTTTTTACTGAATTTCTCTGCCTGATGTCATACTAACTATGGTAATATGTTCCAATCTTCTGGCTATGTACCATTTTCTGGATCAGTCTGTGTTCATCTGTGTCATACTTGTTTTCTTTGCCATTTGATTTTGTATAACCATCCCATTAAAACTGACATACACCACTCATTTTCTTTCCCTGTGCTGTTCTTAAATAGCCTCTTCTTCCTATGCTTTTTTTTTTTTTTTTTTTTTTTTTTGGTCAAAGTTGGACACATCCTATCCCTGACTCATTCCATCAAATATTTCTCTGGTTGGTCACTTTTTCTGCACTTCAATTAAACTTCACTTTCAAACATGGCTACTTTATTCTAAAAACTAATCTGACCATCATTGTTAGGGAGTAAATGGGAATACTAAAGGAATATTGGTATTTCAGCCAGATTGTACTGTAATCCAGAGTATACCTGCATTTAAGCCAGATCATGTTCACCTAGAAGCTCTTTGGATGTGCTCTCTTGCCAGAAAAGCCATGGTGCTGAACTAAAATTTCTTTACACATTGGCTGTAGACTTCATGGTCCATGTCTTACTGAACTGACAGGCATACACAATGCAGGAGTGATGTCATTTTTCACCATAATGCCAAAGTGCATTGCAAGGCTTGCAAGGCAAGCTGGGAGTCAGGATGAGGGCTCTAGCAGTGAACTCTCATTAGTTCATAAAACCAGGGAAATTAAGGTTCATGAGAGGCCCTTGAGATGTGTAGTTGCATAGAGCATGCAATAGCTACTGCACAATCCTAGAACAAGCCATCAGCCAGAAAGAATGCCCTTGTGGATGACAATCTATAAGTTTTCAAGGTCAGAGAGCCAAAGCTTTTGAGGACCTCCTCCTTGCTGGAGTATATGTAGGTACTGTTGACCTTATAATATCATGACTGCTCTACAGAATTCAGCTCTTGCTTTGGCTATTTCTCCATGTGGATCCATGCATTTGGGGAAGAAAATCTGTGTTCTTGCCTCCCATACTTTTTTTGGAAATGGAAAATGTATTTTCAATTTATAGGTTCAAAAGAATGAGACTCTTTCTTGACCCTCAAATAAAACCAGATTTTAGACTGTGAGTTATGTGTAAGCCTAACATTATCCAGAATGGAGAGATTGACTTTTGCATTGTTAGAAAAACATGGATCTTGGCTCAGCTATGAGGACAGAATGCTAAGTTTGGGGTCAGATTGTAGTGTGGCCCTCAAATGTCTAAAAACTTAGCCAGACTTTGGTATTGGGAATTGAGGCCTTGTGCATTATTTAGATTGGTATAAAGTTACTATTTTGATTATCAAAGGGAGGCATGCAATTGTGCATATACTATCTTTACCATCTGAGGCCCTATCCCATCTGGGGACCAAGAAGGACATAATTCATTACTCTTGTTCTTAGACCTCCAGAACTTTAGGCTACACAAACCCTCTTTGTAAAGTGACTCAGATATGTCATTGTTTTAATGCAACAGGGATTAGCACGTAGGTTTAGGGTTTGAACTCGAAGTTGAGGGCATTACATATAGTCCTTAAGCACGGTCAACAGGAGATGTTTCAGTTTAAGGAAAGGAAACCTCAGTTGAAAGATTCTTATTCCTAAACTCATATATATATATATATATATATATATATATATATATATATATATTCCCTCCAGCATCCCTAGGAATTTGTAACTTTCAAACTCATTACACAAACAATATGCCTACCTTTCAGGGCAACAAGAATGAGATAAAATGGATCTGAAAAGGTTACATTTGTAGCTATCACAAACAGTAAGAGGAAAGTACAAGAGATCAAAGGTCTGCACCTGGCAGAGAGGAAGCACACAAAGCCACCCTTCTAAGATGCTGAGCCTTGAGCAGAGCATGGTTAGAGTGATCTTAGGATATCTGTAATAGTATCTCTTCCAGATGGAATGGAGAGGGAAGCACTTGCATCCAGGGGTAGCTAGGAAGACAGGGCAGGGAAAGCATGTGAAGAAAATATGAGTTAAGCCCAAGGTGAAGAAGATAAAAGATTACATTTTATATGACTCGCTGGCTTTTGTAAAACACCAATGAACACTGTAATCCCATCATATGAGCTAAACACAATGACTTCAAATTTTATGCCTTAAACTCTTTAGAGTCATTTTTAGTCTTACTGAGTTCCCAATATTACCTGCCTTAGAGTATTACTCCTAAACATCTGTTGATGAATCAAAACTTCAGAAAGAATTAAGCAGTTTTTGTGTTGAAATACTAATATGATTTCAAAAAGGAATATATATATATATATATATATATATATATATATATATTCCAACTAAAAGCATTTCCATGTCTTTTTAATAGACTCATTAATAATGATTTTCTTTAGTATAATTGTAATTGTGAAAATGTTATTTTCAGAAGTGAATGCAGTGTATGATGTTTTTGTTGCCATAATTGTCAAACTCTACTGCACTTCCCCCAAGAAAGTTGTGAATAACTGCTGACAGGGACAACTACATTGAGACCCATACCTACTCTGAAAAAAATAAAGCTTTCAATGTATGAATATATATGTATCCACCCACATCATACATGTAGATAGATATATGTATATATATTTGAAATGAAATAATATACAGAAAAATCATTTACTAAAACATGAAGTATTTTTGTAAGAAACAGTTTTCATACCAAATTTACTTTTTTGAATGTAGACATCAGTAGAAATTATGATTGTTAAAAATGATAGGATCTTAACTCAGCAAAGTCAATTCACCTTCATAGCATAAGATATGATATCATCAAATGCCTGAAAACGTTTTTACAATGTTAGATAAGAAGATATCCAACTGTAGCTGATGATGAGTCAGACACTAAAAGCACTTCCAACTTTTCATGTAAGTGATAATTTTGTTTGATGTTAAAGTAAAAATTCTGCCACAAGTTACCTCTCAGCTCTGGAGAAAGCAGAAATTTAAGATAATAAATAAATATGTACATATATGCATACATATATAAGTATATAGAAATGTACGTCACAAGTGACACTTAATAATTATTCATTTATGCCCATGTTTATAATTAAATATATCTTGAGATCATGTCTTACCCTCTTCACTGTGATTATTATTGTCTTTAAATAGCAATATCATCACTGTACTAGTACTGTTTTCAAATTAGACTCACCCTCCAGCATAAGAGATTGGTTTACATTTGTTTTATTTAAATAGCCTAAGCTTAAAATTAAAAGTAGCCATGTAGAGACCATGCCAGGTACATACATAAATCAGGACATGATGGTAGCAAGAATGTCATTCATGTTCAAAGATATGAAGGTGATAATATTAGATGAACAAATGGACAAAAAGTTTTTTAAAATTACCTGACTCTTTGTGCTGAATGGGTGTTTAGAGGGACAACAGTCTGCTGCACATGGTGTCTTCAGAGGGTTTTTTTTATAGGGAATATTTACTGATTGTCATCCGGCATTTTTTTTTTTTTTACACATCTAATGAGTGATATACAAAGCTTACTGTTGGTGATTACGACTTTTAAATAGAAACAATAAGATCATCAAAGTGTCATTTCTAAACGTAGTAATAATCACTGAGCATTGAGGATGATTGTTAAAAGTCTTGACTTTATTCTTTCCTTAGCCTCACTTCATTTCCTTGTATTCCCCAGGCATTCAGGAACCCTTCTCTTGATAAAGTAAGAGACAAATCAGCCTCTAGAGAGATTAAATTAAATTGCAAAAGAGGACAGTGGTTTAACCTCATAGGGACACAAGCCTGACATACTTACTTGGGAGAGGGTGTCTCTGCTCTAGGACAATGGGCAAAAATATCCTTAACTTAGATGGGATTAGGTGTATCAGAGAAAAGAAGTCTCCCTTGGTGGTTTATTGTTCAAGGTAAGAAAATACCATTCTTGTATTGGCAGGCTTGTGTATTACCACGACAACAGAATCACAGCCTTGTACGATCAGCCCTGGAGAGCTTACCCCTGAGAGGGTTTTCATGTTTACTGAAAGGATCAAGAAGCTGGGATATAGCCTTTCTCCGTCAGAAGCACTAAATGACTCCTGTGAGTGTGTGTGCCTGTTTGGGAGTGTGTGGGTACCACACAAGCTCATGCATACATGCATGTTGGGTCCACTTGAGTTTTCACAGTTATAAGCTGCAACATAGATGATGGAAATCAAACTCAGATCCTCTGCAGGAGTTCATTATGACTGAGCCATTTCTCCAGACCATCATGGAGAGTTTTAATTTCTCTTCGGTCCAACATGAAGCTTATTACCACAAAAGCTCCAGTGGACAGTAAGAGACCATAGATGTTATCTTCAGTTCGAGCATAGTCCAACTGATATGAAGCAAGTATGAGGCTTCCTAGGGTCTCTACAGGTAGAAACAGCCAATGAGTATTATTAAAATAATAAACCAAAGATAAATAATACTTTAGTCAAATACAGTAGACCCTATAATGATTCAAATTTAAATATGAGTATATAAGAAGTACAAATTATAAGGAAAGTTAAAGATAAATAGCAAGAAAATCTTTACTAATATGGTCTACTAATACGAAAAGAAAGAAAAATTCATGAATGGAAATTTACAGGAAAACTTGAAGATCACAGAAGATTTAAGTAAGTACAGTCAAACAAGCCAACAATTGTCACTTGTGCTTACCTGTTAACATGGAAACTTAAAAATGCACTAATCTTACACTATGAGGCAGTACTGGAAATAAAGAAAGCAGGAAGATCTTGGAAGTTGGAAGCAGATAGGGGAACTAACCACTGAGTTGGCCACAGCACTCTGTAACATGCACAGCAAGGACAGTAGGGACCAGTCTGATTTGCATCTGAGTCACTTACATGGCTCAAAGCCATATGAACAATACACTTTATAAAATAAAATAAAGGTGGAAGTGAACACAGGACATCAGTGTCTCAGAATCACACAGGGGAACTCTCAAAGCTCAACTCAACTTCTCTAGGAACACAACAGCCTCAAAACCCCTAATGAATCAGAAATGCTGCTTCATGTATGTCAGAAATACATAGATACAGGTGTGCCAGAGATGGACAGAAACTAATTTCAAAGCCTAGTAAACAGAAAAGATTTTTAAAGTCCATGAAAGATTAATCAATGATGGAATAGAAAGAAGAATATTTAAATGCAATAAACGAAAATTTAGGTTTCTAAAATAAAAAGTATTAGGAATAGGGACAGAAATGAGGTAGAGACTTTAGGTTAACTTGAATGGTTCTCTAAGTCAATGTAGCAGAGAATGGAGAATTAGAAAAAGGAAAAGAAATGCAGAGGTCTGTGAGGGGTAGAAGGAAAGGGTGTTGTGTCCTAGGGGGCATCTCAACAAAGAGAAATGAGATAACTGCCATAATTACTGACTAAATAAATACTTATAAACTTTACCGAATAAAAAGAAAATGAAACACAACACCTGGGCATGACATGGAAGGGTCACATCTGAAATTAAAATTAATGCACCCAGAAAAAGGGTCATCATTGAAAAATCATCCAGGATAACACAAAAAGAATACAGTAGAGAAATGAGCCTTGTTAACATGCCAAAAGAACACTGCAGAGTACCTAGTTTGTTTCCATTCTACTAAACTGACGTTTGAGTAAGTCAGAAGCAGAGCAATCAAATCTCATTCCCAGGCTACAGTACTTTAGCCGCTTGTGTATACCAAATCCTACAGTAAACACATAAACATCTTCTACAAGCGTGCCTGTCCCCAGAGCTGCCATCTTGCCCAACCCTAAGCACAACTACACTGATTTGAATCTTTCCTTTACTTCAGTTAGTATCTGCTGACATGTTTGGAGCAATGCGCTTGGCATTTGTTTGGAAACAGAAAAGAGAATTGTCTTAAGAAGACCCAGTATCTGTATGTCAAATATCACCGTGAATCCTGCCATACACAAAGCCTTATTCTCAGTACATAGGAAGTCAGCACCCATACTTGTTTGTGGTTATGCATTGCTCTTTGTAATAATTTCACTCCTCGAGGGGTGCCTTGGTATTTGTTTAAACACATTTTTAAAGGAAAAGCTAAAAACAAATATTTTGAAAGAAAGCCTTTCTGCTATTCCTTTCAGCTAGTCTGAAAGAAACTAGTCCAACACAGCTTCTCACCCCAGATCTGAAAGGCAGAGCAGAGAATTTTCCTTTGTGCTTCAGAAAATAATGACTCAATCAATTAAAGATACCTGAGAAGCAATCTGTGCAAGTCACCTTTCTATTCTACCATCAGCAATCCTGATCAATAATTGAACTCCTTTTATTTTTCTGTTTTCTTTGGAGCTTTATTTAAAAAAACCTGTTTTATCCCATGCAAAATAAAATGGGGGAATAAAAAGAAATTCAAAATGACTGTGGAAAATTTGTAACCTTTCCCCAGCAGGAGGGAAGTTTACTGTGCAAACAGGTCATTTAAAATGACTAAGAGCTGGCTTGCTATGTTCACCTTGGATGGCTGATGATTATTTACAAAACAGGTTTACCCTGGCATGGACCTCTCTGAATGTCAGCTAAGAAAACCCAAGTTGGCCATGACAGGGCCCTTATTAATACCGAAGCGATTATTTCAGATGAGTGCTACATTCTGGGATGAAGAATTGAAACAGCATTTACCTCTAATGCACTGTGCAGACCTTAGCTGGCATCATATGGACAAGATCTTGGGATGTGTTCAATTTGCATATTACTTTATTAACATTTATATTGGCCAAACAAAAGGAGGTCACATGTGGAGCCCAGAAGTCATCACCTGCATGAAGGATATTTGACTTAATCTAGCCAGACCGAGAAATCAGTAGGGAGAGGAGCATGAGTGGCTTCTTGGTGTCTTATACTGGCTGAATCCCTTTGTATAACCATTATCTGGCCTCTCAACATTTTTGCAGCTTTTTAACTTCAGGAATAATTTCTTTTTTAAATGTTCTCATGCACAGAGCAGCTGTCCTCTCTGACCCCATATGTGCCAGACTTCAGTGGATGATGAGTGTTCTCTTCTGAAAAGAAAAAAAATGTGAGTCATTGGAGATACCTCCATGTGTGAAGGATGCATCATTAACCCATTCTTCTCCTGGGGGTGAGCTGGCATGGCAAGCCAAGACTAATGTCTAAGTCATCTTCTAAACCAACTCTATTGCAGGAGTTGGCTTTTCTTTATGGAGTTTTGAAGTATATCTATAACTTTGCAAAGGCCACTATCATAGCTGGGTTTAAGTGTTGACTTAACACAACCCAAAGACATCAAAGATAGTCTAAACTGGATGATTGCCCAGAAAAGAGTGGTCTATGACTATGTTTGTGACAGATCAGGGTTAGAGTAAGGGTCTGTTGATTGGAGTGGCAGGGCCCAAAACTCTGTAGACCATGCCATCCTACAAAGGGAGATGACATGAGAGCAATCCAGTAATCAAAGTTTAGCCATGGTCACTATTTGAGTTTCGTGGTCACTGCCCTGACTTTCCTGAGTGATGCACTGTGACATGGAAGAGCAATACAAAATAAACCCTTTCTTCCCTTACATTGTTTTTGGTTGTAGTGTCCATCATAGAAAAGGGGGAAAAAACAACAAAGAAAGAAAGAAAGAAAGAAAGAAAGAAAGAAAGAAAGAAAGAAAGGAAGGAAGGAAGGAAGGAAGGAAGGAAGGATGGAAGGAAGGAAGGAAGGGAGAATCCATGAGAACCCCATAACGCCAACACTTACGATATCAAATGTTTCTTTGTCTGGAATGTGTGTGTGCCACGGTACCTATGTGTTTCCTTCTGTGGAAGAGGTACTACAGGTAAATGACAGCATGAAGTGGAAGTACTTCAAAATGCTTCCCAGAACAGAAAATCATTTGTGCTCAGTCCCCTAATAGCAAGCACATAAAAATACTTCACACAGTCATTTGCAAATTAAGTTACAATAGAAGTAATTTAAAGCATAACAGCCACTTCTTTATGTTGGTGTTGAGATTTTAATGGTCATGATATGGAAGCATTAACTCCATATAGAAAAGCTTGTTAGCCCTGTAAAATAGAGGCTTCCAAAAACATGGAGTTTGTTTAATCATCTCAGTATAGGGAATGGGCACAAAGAGAGCCTTGGAAAATGTATATATGGTGTGAGGCATATGGTATGTTTATGTGTGGTTGAGACAGCCCCTGTACTAAAGTTACTGAGACCTTGAACAAGCATACTGTACTCTAGTGGAGGAATAGAATCTCATGATGTTCTATTTGCATTTCTTTGTTCCTTCATCCCTAAACCTCCTCAAGTTAGTGGAGAATATCAACTCATAGAAGGAAAAACTAGTTTGGCTCACAGTTGCCAATGTTTTGCCAGTTGGTCACAGTGGACCTGTGGTGAGACAAAAAGTCCTATTGGAAATGAAAACAAGCAGATATGCTTGCTTCGTGGTAGCTAGGAAACACGGAGAGCTGACAGTATAAATTCTAGGGAGGTGAACTCAGTGGCTTGCTCCCTACAACCAGATCCCTGTCTTAGTAAAGCCTTCTGTTGCTATATTTACCATGACCATAAACACTGTGGGGAGGAAGGCTTAATTTCAGCTTATAACTCTCAGGTTATACTCCATCACTTAGTGATGTAAGGGGCATGCAGGGGGCGGGGTAAGGGGGAGAGTGGTGGGGGCCAGCTACAGCAGAGAACTTGGAAGACAGCTGCATATTGACTTGCTCCTCCTAGTGTGCTTAGCCTGCTTTCTTATAGCACCGAGGATGACCAGACTAGGAGGTGGCACAGTACATGTGAGCTGAGCCCTCCCACACTAAACACTAATTTAAAGGTGCTCTACAGGCTTGTTCACAGGCTTATCTCATGGAATCTCAGTTGAGGTTCCCTTTTCACGAGTGCTCCTGGCCTGAGCCAGACAGACATAATAGTGTCCAGCATCACCCCACTTCCTACTTTGCATCGTCTAATAATGGCATCAGATTATGTCCCAACTGATGGATTAACCCACCAGTGAAGACACAGCCCTCCTAATCTAAGCATCTACCACAAGCGTTACCTAAATTGTCTTCTGACTTCCACATGTATAATAGGTCATGCATATTCCACTAACTGCTAATAAACAATGTAATAAAATTAACTTAAAAATATCTTACTGGTACTGAAGAGCGAGGTAGACTTTGATGACAGTCTTCTGTTTCAATCAAAAGGGATTTTGGGTGAAGTCATCTTGCTTGAATGACATGGCTTTGTGTTTATTTGTCATGGTGAAAACTTAGAAGATGGGCTTGGGTACAGCAGCAATAGCTGTCTGGAGAAAAATAAACGGACTAGCAATGAGTCAGTAGAGTTCTTGAGTGATACTTCAGTTGTAGTACTGAAAAGGCTTGTCAGAATAATGATGGAAGAGAGACAGATGGCTCCGATGGTGAAGTCAAATGACAGCAGAAACCTGAACCAAGGGGAAATAGGACCAAGATATTCAGGGAAAAGATGGGGCTGAGGGGGGGAGGGAGTGGGAGGAAGTGTTGGAGATTTTCCACAGGAGTTTCAGGGTTGGTATATTAGCAGGTTCAACAGAATAGAGGGTAGGATGCTAGCTAAGAGATCTGGAACCTTTCAGAGTCAGGAAGACAGTGCATGGGCACAACCACAGAAAAGATGAGTTACTGGGAGACATAGCACTGCTATGAGCAGAGGGAGTAAGGAAAAGGCACAGGCAGAGACAGCCCTGGCATTAAACAGATTATGCCCAGGGTTGTAAAATCCAGCTACCTGTGGTACAGGAAGCCAATGCTTGAAGTTTACTTGTAGTTTAGAACATTAATTGATAAATTACTTCATGGATATGATGTGAATATTAGTCAGGGTTCTCTAGGGAAAAAACTGATAGAATGCATATAAAGGGTTTATTAGAGTGGTTTTCAGTTTATGGTCTGACTACTCCAACAAATGTTGTCTCCTAATTGAAAGCCCAAAAATCCAGTAGTTGTTCTGTCTATGAAACTAGATGTTTCAGATGGTCTTTGGCATATTCCAGAATCCTGAGCAAGTAGGCTCTAGTGAGGGAATCAACTTGCCAGCAGGATTAAAGTAAGCAGAAAAAGAAGGAAGTCTTCCTCTTTCATGTTCTTTACATAGGGGACCAGAAGAAGGTGTGGCTGAGACTAACATAGGTCTTCTCCCTCTGAATGTAGGATGAGGCTTCTGATTTTCAGTGATTCAGTCAAGAAAAATACTCACAGGTATACCCAGCACCTTGAGCCATGGTTAATTCTAGATATAGTAAAGCTGACAACTAAGTATAACCATAGCATGGATCTGGCTCCTTTATGTGACTAGCTTAGCTTGGCAGGAACATTATATGCTGATTTCCTTATTCAACCCAGTGACTTGGAAAGAACAACCCACATAGCCCTCTTCTTTGGTTTTGTGTCCTTTCTACAGTCTAATGACCCATTAAGGAGACAGTCATCAGCCCAGATTCCAGTGAAAGGCATTAGGCAGTGGTAGTATCAGGGAGGATAAATCATAGTAAAATGAGCAAACACAGGGAAAGATTAAATCAAGATGGGAGACATTCATTAGTAAGCTGTGCCTATTCACTTGCTAGCCATTATGCAAGGTACAGTGATATTTATCAGCGATTCAAAGATGACGAAGATTAAGGAGACTGGGAATGGTTCATGAATAAACATTCTACAGGTGAAGGTTTTCCTCGAGGGTCAAGAGCTGTGAAGCTGTGCAGGGGCTACTTAGCATATTTGCACAAGGCCTTATAGTGTAACTTATTCAGTAGAGGATTCTGGAACACAGCCAAGAAAGGAAGGAAAAGGCCAAATCGAGAGAGCAGATATTGATTACCAGAGCCTATAGCAGCAGTGTATTCAAAATCAGCAGCCATGTATGGTAAGGACTGATTCAAAACAGTAGAAGCAGAAGGTTCAGAAAACAGAGCATAATTCATATGAAGAATCATTTAGAGAAATGACGGCTATATTCAAGGGTGGGCAGTATGGCTTAAAATAGTTGATGCTAACTCAGTAGTTTGTGCTAGGAATACGCAATGTGGGAGGAAGGCAAGAAAATGCAGGTATAGAGGAAATAGTATCAGAAGTAAATTTTGAATGCGTTGTATTTATGCTTTAACTTTCAGGACATTACCAAGGAGGAATAAATGTTTAGAATGTGAGGAATACTTTAAGAAGTCATAGCAAGAAAAGTGAGGTGAAACAGGTCCAAATCCCCGTCAGCAAGAGTGGTAAATAACAACAGTTATGTGTCGATTCACTTTGTCAAAAGTAAATGTTGCATATGGAAATCATAGTGTAGAAATGCAATTTAAGCATTAATGTATAAGGAAGTTCAGAGAGAAGTGGAGAGAATTAACTTGGGTTAATGCCATAGAACACTCAGCAGGGCAGCCATGTTGGAGGCAGGCAGGGTAAGCACAAGTGAATCCAAAGACTGAGTAGAGTCAGTGGCCTTTGACAAGTGTGGCAGAACCATTGTGTGAGGCTCAGCTGGACCTGGCTTCAGCATCTCTTCTTGCTCTCACTGTGGGATAGAGTTCCTACATAGGGACATGTGACAGAGGAATCCTACCCATAAAATTACAGAAGAGATAACAGAGAAAGTGTGTCTTCACAGACAGCTGCCCACCTTCAGAGTATATATGAGTCCTTCCTCACTTTCAGCTATGTTGTTCTGAATTTCATCATATACATGCACCACTAGACTTTATTCCTATAGACTGCACCATGGCCTCTCCCATCTCTCCCTTTCCTGTGGGCCCCCATCTTCACCCCAAGTAATCAATCCCAACTTAACAAGAGATTATTTCATTGTTGCTTATGGTTCATTCTTTAAACATCCTTTGAGCATTTTATATTTTCTGTCCTAAGCTTCTCTAACTCATGGGGCACATGCAACCATGGATAGCTAACAAGGTGGACCAAGACATATTGTAAACTTCCTTAAAATGTTAGTGGTGGTTTTTGTTTGTTTGTTTGCTTGTTTGCGTTACTGAATTGTGAGCTTTGTAGATGGCAATGTTATGTCTCACTGTCAGAATATTGGGCATACCTTGAACTGCTTATATATGTGGGAGGACTCAGACCCTGTCAGTTCCTCTTCATAAAGCTCACTCAGAAGCTCCGAATTCCTCTTTGGTGTGTTTCCTACTCATGTGTGGTTTCCTGATAGAATGTGAAGACAGTTAACCTTTGAATTTCCTCCTTGGTGTTTATGCTAGGACTCAACATACCAGAAGAAGGCTGAGTGGGAGTGGCATGATAGAAGGGCAGAAGCAAACTGTCAGACTTGTCTCTAACTTTGTATACAGATTGCAAAGCTAAAACGTGTTTCAGTTATACACTGCTGGGATACTTCAAGTACAGACTTATTCAAATATCCAAGCCTTGATGGTACATATACGGCAAGCTATTCTCTAAGTATTTGTTTCACATGGGTTACAATGGCTCATACAATGTGTTTCTGAAAGTACTATAGCCATAGTTTCAGAAAGTTGCCAATGCTGACATGATGGATGTGCACTGAAATACTCAGAATATCTCAGAGTTAGCGTTTTCTTCCCTGTAGTGCAAACATGCTGGTGTGAACCAGCTGGTGTGAACCAGCAAACATGCTGGTGCAGGAGTACAGTTCCATGCTTCTTTTCTCTATTTCAGAAGACAGAATTGCTCTAAATTCTGTATATAGATTGACATGTAAAGCTTGGAGGTTGTGTTTGATGCAAACTATGTTCGGTTATTTTGTAATGGATTTTTATGAACATAATATCTGTGATTGAATAAGGCATGGAATCTGTTAATTATGTGCTCAAAGTCAACGTTCAGGGTAGAAATACCCTGTAGGCTGGTGTTCTGTTGTACCATCTTGCCTGATTAAAGGCGTAAGATAATTATGACTTGAAATGCTGATTTAATTTTAACTTTGGTGAGAAGTTGAATAACATTTTGTTTATTTTAAAACTTTTATTCATTTTATTTTTATATGCATAAGATTTTTGTCTAGCAGAAGAGAACTTCAGATCCTCTGCATCTCCAGCTACAGATGGGTGAACAGTTCCTTGTCTGGGCGAGAACTGAAGAAGGGTCCTCTTGGGGTTCAGCGTTTGCTTTAGCCACGTGAGTTATCCCTTCAGGTCCCACAAACTGAATTATTTTGGGGAAATGTCTTTATTCTCTTTCCTGTCCCTTATAACTTCACATAAATGTCTTTTTTCTCCTTTGCTTAGATTGCCTGTTCATGTGTTCTGCTCAATCCAATGAAGGAAGGTATCTCCAAAACAAAATAAAACAAAACCCTCAAAACAAAACAAAACACAAAAACAAAAAACAACCTCAACAAAATAACCCTATTATGTTGTGTTTGGGCCATCATCTAAATTGCATCCCAGTTTTCAAACTCAGACAAAAATGAAACCAGTCCAGCAATGGGTTAGATATTAGGTAGGTATGCCAAAGTCCAGTGTAGACCACCAGATAGGCCAGCTTATTTTCTTACAGCAGTATTAAAACAGGGCCCTATATGCTTTTCTTCCCCCTGGGTTCACCATAATGGCTCCACAGCTGAGAGGGTCTCAAGGAACATATACTCTGCTGAGACAGGGAGCTTCAACCACTAAATGGAGACATGACTCCATCATTGAGTTCCCCTTGAGGTCTCAGAGACCTCAGAAGCATGGGCTGTAATGAGATCCAAAGGCCTGGGTTTTCAGCTGCTCTGAGCTGTGGAGGTTAACCAGAATGAGAGTGTGTGCAGCATTTTCCACCGAGAGGGCCGGAGGAGCTCATCCTCACACATGTCCTTCTGGGCCATACTTCTCAGAATCTGGCAGCATGCCAGTGGCCATGGTGTAGAGGTTTGGTGCCTTCCCCGTGTAAACGAAGCCCATCATCTCCGTGAAGACTTAACAGATTCGGATCATGGATCTCAATGAGGTTCTTTAGGCTCTCCTCCTTTTCATGTTCAAATGTGGCTCTGAAAACTGGAGAGCAAGCTGCTAAGATGGCCTTGTGAGACCCGAATTCGTGGCCAGTTACTAACAGGCAGCAGAATTCTCCCACAGATGTCCCAGCTCACCTGTTAGTTATGGATCAGCGTGCTGCACCCCACCCCCCATCCCCAACCCACAGTTCTGCTTTTATCCAGGTAGAGCTGCTCTAACATGGAACACACATGTCCAGATCCAATGCTTTGAGCTGGTTCACCCCAAAACCGACTTTATCTATGTATGAGCTTCTGGAGTGCATGGAAGAGCCAGTCCTGAAGATCTGATGTCATTACCTTATAGAGTCAGTTCTAAGCCTGATAGGCAGCCTCTAGAGTGGAACAGTTGCTGCAGCACCTGCATGCTGCTTGCCTTGCAGGAGACAAAGAGAGCACAGGGCAGTGTTGCTGTCTGCAGACTACAAGCACCAAGATGGAGCCCAGTGCGACCCCTGGGGTCCAACACCTTGGGTAGGAAGCTGTGCAGCCCCTTAGATCTTGCACAGAGTTTACCACAGAGAGAGCTTGTCTAGCCACAGGACTGCACTGACTCTGGGCAACAGCAGGGTACCAGAGAAGCCAGAAGAGGATGATAGGTCCCATGAGTAACATTTTAAAATAAAAAAAAATAATAATCTAAAGTTAAAAAGTGATTTTTATCATATTAAGATAGTAATAAATACTACTTAATTAGTTTTAGAGGAATAATAAATTTATTATTTTCCTCTAAACTTCTAGCTAGCATTTATATGCTAAATGGAACCACAATGTCTGGAGAGGTCCCACCAAAGACAGATGAAAGATGTCTTGTTCCTCATTGTGTCTTATATTACTGTTATATTGTTAATTGGAAAAGATATATCAAAGATACATGAAAAGTGGTCAGAGTTAAACTCTATGTTCTATTAGGAAATCTTGACTAAGCTGCTCACATTTATAACCCTTAAGTATTTCGTCCCAGAATATTTGGCCTTAGCGTGGGTGGTGTTGGTTTCAGTTAACTGTGACTATCACAGAGCCTCTGTGATGAGTGACTTGATTACTCTGTTTGGTCATCATTAGTCAATTGTGTATCTGCCTTCTGCCTGCATTGATCTCAATCTCTGAAAGGTTAGTTCTGTGAAAACAGCTACATATTCTGCCTCAATATTTTAACTCTGTACTGACAACATTTTCTGTAGCAAATAAGCTCTGACCTGAAAAACTCACAAGGTTGGAGAACAGATCAGAACTCCTGTCCTGGCCATGGGCTACCAAAAGAATTCTAACTAATTTGCCCTGAATGCTATGCTAACAATACAGGGGGATCCCAGGGAGACAACAGAAATACAGATAATTGCAATATCCATATTCTCCTTTGAGTTTAAGCATAAGATGTAAAAATGGGATAGGAAGCAGTGTTGTAATGAGACTTCTGCAATTGTAACATGGTTCTCCAGGTCAGTGTCTATGAATCTACAATAAAGTGTTTAAGCCTTCTAAGGATGAGGTTCCGTGTGTCAGCAAAGTTTGATAATAATAGTCACAACCACAGAACACTGCTTGCAATGTAAGAATGCACTGGAATGGTATGCTGTGTTGTAGGTGGAGACTCTCAGAACTGGTTGTTATTGTGTAAAACTGCACACTAGTAGCCTATAGAGCATTTGCTTGTTTGATACATATTACATCTTCAAAAGCCAAAATGTTACTCTTATTTAGGTATTTCAGATATTTTTATTTACTTAAGTTCCCAAGCTGATCTATTGCTTCTAGTTCTTATAGCACGGGCTTCTTCGAAGCTCTTAGAAAGTTCATACAGAAGAAGAATTTGCTAGACAGCATGTCATAGAAATGGGGCCTGTGGCAGGAGACTCTGGGGTCAGTCATAGCTTGCATCTACTCAGTGTTGGACCTCTGCAGCTTGTTGGGAGCCGCGCCCACATTCGCCGTTACAAGATGGCGCTGACAGCTGTGTTCTAAGTGGTAAACAAATAATCTGCGCATGTGCCGAGGGTGGTTCTCCACTCCATGTGCTCTGCCTTCCCCGTGACGTCAACTCGGCCGATGGGCTGCAGCCAATCAGGGAGTGACACGTCCTAGGCGAAGGATAATTCTCCTTAATAGGGACGGGGTTTCGTTTTCTCTCTCTCTTGCTTCTTGCACTCTGGCTCCTGAAGATGTAAGCAATAAAGCTTTGCCGCAGAAGATTCTGGTCTGTGGTGTTCTTCCTGGCCGGGCGTGAGAACGCGTCTAATAACAATTGGTGCCGAATTCCGGGACGAGAAAAAACTCGGGACTGGCGCAAGGAAGATCCCTCATTCCAGAACCAGAACTGCGGGTCGCGGTAATAAAGGTTCCCGTAAAGCAGACTGTTAAGAAGGATTCAACTGTATGAATTCAGAACTTTTCAGCTGGGGAATGAGAGTACCAGTGAGTACAGCTTTACGAGGTAAGTCTGACCTTGAACTTTCTAAGGAAATTCAAGACAGTCTATCAGAAGTAAAGTGGAAAATGGCTTTACAAGTTATGTTTGGCCTTGAACTTTCTCTAGTGTTAGAAGCCCTTTTGTTCCTTTTCACATGTTATCAAGTGGTTAAGGCAGGGCGGATTCTAGATGAAATTCAGGACAATCTATCAGAAGTAAAGCGGGGAGAGAGAATAGGAGCAAAGAGAAAATATGGTTCACAAAATAAGTATACAGGCCTTTCCAAGGGTCTTGAACCCGAGGAAAAGTTAAGGTTAGGTAGGAATACCTGGAGAGAGATTAGAAGAAAAAGAGGAAAAAGGGAAAAGAAGAAAGATCAATTAGCGGAGGTCTCTAGGAAAAGGAGCCTGTGCTCATCGCTGGATGAGCTCAGGAAGCCAGCTCTTAGTAGCTCTGAAGCAGATGAAGAATTCTCCTCTGAAGAAACAGACTGGGAGGAAGAAGCAGCTCATTATGAGAAAAAAGGGTACCAGCCAGGTAAAGTGCTAGCTAATCAGTTAAGGAAGCCAAAAGCGGCTGGCGAAGGCCAGTTTGCTGATTGGCCTCAGGGCAGTCGGCTTCAAGGTCCGCCCTATGCGGAGCCCCCGCCCTGCGTAGTGCGTCAGCAATGCGCAGAGAGGCAATGCGCAGAGAGATGCGCAGAGAGGCAATGCGCAGAGAGATGCGCAGAGAGGCAGTGCGCAGAGAGGCAGTGCGCAGACTCATTCATTCCCAGAGAGGAACAAAGGAAAATACAACAGGCATTTCCAGTCTTTGAAGGAGCCGAGGGTGGGCGTGTCCACGCTCCGGTAGAATACTTACAAATTAAAGAACTCGCCGAGTCGGTCCGTAAATACGGAACCAATGCTAATTTTACCTTGGTGCAGTTAGACAGGCTCGCCGGCATGGCACTAACTCCTGCTGACTGGCAAACGGTTGTAAAAGCCGCTCTCCCTAGTATGGGCAAATATATGGAAGGGAGAGCTCTTTGGCATGAAACTGCACAAGCGCAGGCCCGAGCAAACGCAGCTGCTTTGACTCCAGAGCAGAGAGATTGGACTTTTGACTTGTTAACGGGTCAGGGAGCTTATTCTGCTGATCAAACAAACTACCATTGGGGAGCTTATGCCCAGATTTCTTCCACGGCTATTAGGGCCTGGAAGGCGCTCTCCCGAGCAGGTGAAACCACTGGTCAGTTAACAAAGATAATCCAGGGACCTCAGGAATCCTTCTCAGATTTTGTGGCCAGAATGACAGAGGCAGCAGAGCGTATTTTTGGAGATTCAGAGCAAGCCGCGCCTCTGGTAGAACAGCTAATCTATGAGCAAGCCACAAAGGAGTGCCGAGCGGCTATAGCCCCAAGAAAGAACAAAGGCTTACAAGACTGGCTCAGGGTCTGTCGAGAGCTTGGGGGACCTCTCACCAATGCAGGCTTAGCGGCCGCCATCCTCCAATCTCAGAACCGCTCCATGGGCAGAAATAATCAGAGGACATGTTTTAACTGCGGAAAGCCTGGGCATTTTAAGAAAGATTGCAGAGCTCCAGATAAACAGGGAGGGACTCTCACTCTTTGCTCTAAGTGTGGCAAGGGTTATCATAGAGCTGACCAGTGTCGCTCTGTGAGGGATATAAAGGGCAGAATTCTTCCCCCACCTGATAGTCAATCAGCTTATGTGCCAAAAAACGGGTCATCGGGCCCTCGGTCCCAGGGCCCTCAAAGATATGGGAACCGGTTTGTCAGGACCCAGGAAGCAGTCAGAGAGGCGACCCAGGAAGACCCACAAGGGTGGACCTGCGTGCCGCCTCCGACTTCCTATTAATGCCTCAAATGAGTATTCAGCCGGTGCCAGTGGAGCCTATACCATCCTTGCCCCCGGGAACCATGGGCCTTATTCTCGGCCGGGGTTCACTCACCTTGCAGGGCTTAGTAGTCCACCCTGGAGTTATGGATTGTCAACATTCCCCTGAAATACAGGTCCTGTGCTCAAGCCCTAAAGGCGTTTTTTCTATTAGTAAAGGAGATAGGATAGCTCAGCTGCTGCTCCTCCCTGATAATACCAGGGAGAAATTTGCAGGACCTGAGATAAAGAAAATGGGCTCCTCAGGAAATGATTCTGCCTATTTGGTTGTATCTTTGAATAATAGACCTAAGCTCTGCCTTAAGATTAACGGAAAAGAGTTTGAAGGCATCCTTGATACCGGAGCAGATAAAAGTATAATCTCTACACATTGGTGGCCCAAAGCATGGCCCACCACAGAGTCATCTCATTCATTACAGGGCCTAGGTTATCAATCATGTCCCACTATAAGCTCCATTGCCTTGACGTGGGAATCCTCTGAAGGACAGCAAGGGAAATTCATACCTTATGTGCTCCCACTCCCGGTTAACCTCTGGGGAAGGGATATTATGCAGCATTTGGGCCTTATTTTGTCCAATGAAAACGCCCCATCGGGAGGGTATTCAACTAAAGCAAAAAATATCATGGCAAAGATGGGTTATAAAGAAGGAAAAGGGTTAGGACATCAAGAACAGGGAAGGATAGAGCCCATCTCACCTAATGGAAACCAAGACAGACAGGGTCTGGGTTTTCCTTAGCGGCCATTGGGGCAGCACGACCCATACCATGGAAAACAGGGGACCCAGTGTGGGTTCCTCAATGGCACCTATCCTCTGAAAAACTAGAAGCTGTGATTCAACTGGTAGAGGAACAATTAAAACTAGGCCATATTGAACCCTCTACCTCACCTTGGAATACTCCAATTTTTGTAATTAAGAAAAAGTCAGGAAAGTGGAGACTGCTCCATGACCTCAGAGCCATTAATGAGCAAATAAACTTATTTGGCCCAGTACAGAGGGGTCTCCCTGTACTTTCCGCCTTACCACGTGGCTGGAATTTAATTATTATAGATATTAAAGATTGTTTCTTTTCTATACCTTTGTGTCCAAGGGATAGGCCCAGATTTGCCTTTACCATCCCCTCTATTAATCACATGGAACCTGATAAGAGGTATCAATGGAAGGTCTTACCACAGGGAATGTCCAATAGTCCTACAATGTGCCAACTTTATGTGCAAGAAGCTCTTTTGCCAGTGAGGGAACAATTCCCCTCTTTAATTTTGCTCCTTTACATGGATGACATCCTCCTGTGCCATAAAGACCTTACCATGCTACAAAAGGCATATCCTTTTCTACTTAAAACTTTAAGTCAGTGGGGTTTACAGATAGCCACAGAAAAGGTCCAAATTTCTGATACAGGACAATTCTTGGGCTCTGTGGTGTCCCCAGATAAGATTGTGCCCCAAAAGGTAGAGATAAGAAGAGATCACCTCCATACCTTAAATGATTTTCAAAAGCTGTTGGGAGATATTAATTGGCTTAGACCTTTTTTAAAGATTCCTTCCGCTGAGTTAAGGCCTTTGTTTGGTATTTTAGAAGGAGATCCTCATATCTCCTCCCCTAGGACTCTTACTCTAGCTGCTAACCAGGCCTTACAAAAAGTGGAAAAAGCCTTACAGAATGCACAATTACAACGTATTGAGGATTCGCAGCCTTTCAGTTTGTGTGTCTTTAAGACAGCACAATTGCCAACTGCAGTTTTGTGGCAGAATGGGCCATTGTTGTGGATCCATCCAAACGTATCCCCAGCTAAAATAATAGATTGGTATCCTGATGCAATTGCACAGCTTGCCCTTAAAGGCCTCTCACCCAAAAAATCCAGACTGACCAAGGGAATACTGATGTCCCTCGTCTTGGTGATGTCCAGGGCGTCAATAATAAAGAGAGAGCAGCGTTGGGGGATAATGTCGATATTTCCACTCCCAATGACGGTGATGTATAATGCTCAAGTATTCTCCTGCTTTTTTACCACTAACTGGGAACTGGGTTTAGCCTTGATTCAGACAGCCTTGGCTCTGTCTGGACAGGTCCAGATGACTGACACCATTAACACTTTGTCAGCCTCAGTGACTACAGTCATAGATAAACAGGCCTCAGCTAATGTCAAGATACAGGGAGGTCTCATGCTGGTTAATCAACTCATAGATCTTGTCCAGATACAACTAGATGTATTATGACAAATAACTCAGCAGGGTTGTGAACAAAAGTTTCCGGGATTGTGTGTTATTTCCATTCAGTATGTTAAATTTACTAGGGCAGCTAAATTGTCAAAAAGTCTTTTTCAGTATATGTTACAGAATTGGATGGCTGAATTTGAACAGATCCTTCGGGAATTGAGACTTCAGGTCAACTCCACGCGCTTGGACCTGTCCCTGACCAAAGGATTACCCAATTGGATCTCCTCAGCATTTTCTTTCTTTAAAAAATGGGTGGGATTAATATTATTTGGAGATACACTTTGCTGTGGATTAGTGTTGCTTCTTTGATTGGTCTGTAAGCTTAAGGCCCAAACTAGGAGAGACAAGGTGGTTATTGCCCAGGCGCTTGCAGGACTAGAACATGGAGCTTCCCCTGATATATCTATGCTTAGGCAATAGGTCGCTGGCCACTCAGCTCTTATATCCCATGAGGCTAGTCTCATTGCACGGGATAGAGTGAGTGTGCTTCAGCAGCCCGAGAGAGTTGCACGGCTAAGCACTGCAATAGAAAGGCTCTGCGGCATATATGAGCCTATTCTAGGGAGACATGTCATCTTTCAAGAAGGTTGAGTGTCCAAGTGTCCTTCTCTCCAGGCAAAACGACACGGGAGCAGGTCAGGGTTGCTCTGGGTAAAAGCCTGTGAGCCTAAGAGCTAATCCTGTACATGGCTCCTTTACCTACACACTGGGGATTTGACCTCTATCTCCACTCTCATTAATATGGGTGGCCTATTTGCTCTTATTAAAAGGAAAGGGGGAGATGTTGGGAGCCGCGCCCACATTCGCCGTTACAAGATGGCGCTGACAGCTGTGTTCTAAGTGGTAAACAAATAATCTGCGCATGTGCCGAGGGTGGTTCTCCACTCCATGTGCTCTGCCTTCCCCGTGACGTCAACTCGGCCGATGGGCTGCAGCCAATCAGGGAGTGACACGTCCTAGGCGAAGGATAATTCTCCTTAATAGGGACGGGGTTTCGTTTTCTCTCTCTCTTGCTTCTTGCACTCTGGCTCCTGAAGATGTAAGCAATAAAGCTTTGCCGCAGAAGATTCTGGTCTGTGGTGTTCTTCCTGGCCGGGCGTGAGAACGCGTCTAATAACAGCAGCTGGGGCTCTTCTGGGCATCGCTTGTGGGGAGGGCTAGTTCTGGACTCATATGAACCAGGATTTATTTATATGTAGGCTCCCTGAGGAGGAAGCCTGCTTTTGAGCATGGCAGCTGGTTCCAGTCAAGGGCAGTGTCCTGAGATGACTTAGACTTGAGCATTATCATGTGGCAGCTGTGAGTACAAATGCTTCAGACCTTAAGAGATCTGAGCAGCAGCTCACAGCGGCTATCTCACTTTTCTTGTTTCCATTGGCTGTCTATTTTGAAGAGCCTTCAGAAACAGTATTGTTGGGGAAAGTATTGGTTCAGGACCACAGAGGCCAAGTTCTCAGCACAAAGGAGGTTTATTTGCTCCAGAGGGGCACAGGGGTAGGGAATAAGAGACAAAAAGAGGAGAGACAAGGGATAAGGGGAAGGGATTGATGGAGAGGGAAGAGAGGTATTTGTCCCAGAGGGGAGTAAAGGACTACCTATGGATAGATGTGGCATATAAGAGGTTTTTAAATGTACAGGAGAATCCCCTGTGTTAGGATGTGGTGTTTCATTTGAATTAGGCATGTTAATTAAGAGAGACAAAGGAGACTTTTGATGGCTACACTTTAATACTTTGATAGCTGGACCTTAGTAGTTGGCCTCAAAAGGAGGAAGTGGCCATATAAGGCAGTAGACCTTTGTGGCTAGCCTGAGGGATGTAGTCTAATGGTTTTTTATCAAGGCAGGGGACATGAAGAAGGGCAAGGCCTTACAGAGCCATGCTGGTCATGCTTGAGCTGGCCAGAGACCCTACATTATTCTGTGTTGCTTCCAGAGGCCTTCAGTGGCTGTTTCTCAGAATCCACAGAAGGGACATTTAAGACACTTACTGTGTGCCTAGAACATGTGGGATTTTGACACAGTGACTTTACTTGGAAAATAAATCAATGCACTTGGAGTCCTAGGTGTTGGCAGGTGATCTAGTAAAATGAACTTTATAAAGTAAACAATTTCCATAGGGCCTGATCCCCGGTCTGTGTCTGTTTATACCTCTTGGGAACTTTGTTCCCTGAACTTTAGGGGTTTGAAAGTGAGGATGGGTATACTATCAAGATACGTTTTCTACATGAATAGAATTTCCAAAGAACAAATAAAAAATATTTAAAAATAAAGCTTGAAATGTGCAAATAAAAGGAAAGGAAAGTTAGGGGTTAGAAATTTATTTAGGGAAATAAAAGTTTATGAGTAAATTGAAGAAGCAGTTTTAAGGCCAGATGGATCAGCCACACTGTGTGCCGCTTCAAGGCAGCATATCAAAGATTGATCAGCCACACTGTGTGCAGCTTCAAGGCAGCATATCAAAGATGGATCAGTCACACTGTGTGCAGGTTTAAAGCAGTATGTTAGAGATGGATCAGCCACAGTCTGTGTAATTAGGACAAAGATGGTGTGGGCTTAATAACAAGAACTTTAGCACCAATTAAGAGGTTGTACTAGTTAGCTCAGCCCAAAACCAGATCTAAATTTGTTGGCTGTGTATGAACAACACTGAGACAACGGATCTCTAGGATGGTGGTTGATAAAAGTATTTCCCCATATCCCAAAGAGGAGTTCAGAAGTGAATGACTGGACATCTTCCAGGACCCCAGAGTATATGCAATCTCTAGAATATGGTCACTATTGTGATTTAGCAGCACTGCATTTTTTTCCAACTTTGGTATTTCATGAACAGCTGTGACTTCTTGGGTTTAGAATAAATTCCTCAACTGAATAGTAGGAGCCAGTGAAAAAGGTCTTGCCAGACACATGTACAGCTTGTGGGTTAGTGGTATAGAAGGATTCTATTGTTCTAAACTGTAATACCTTCTGTCAAATTAACTACTGTGGGTAAACCAGATCTGGAATAAAGGTCAAAGCTGTGTGTGTGTGTGTGTGTGTGTGTGTGTGTGTGTGTGTGTGTGTGTGTTTATCTGTCTATCTGTGTGTGTGTGGGGGGGGGTATCTCTATGTGTATGTGTCTGTCTGTGGTTCTCTGTGTTTCTGTCTGTGAGTCTGTGTGTGGGTCTAAGTATATGTCTGTGTGTCTCTGTGTGCTTATATGTATCTCTGTGTGTGACTGTATATGTGTGTGCATGTGTGTATCTGTTAATGAGTCTGCTTGTCAGTCTATGTGTGTATCTGCCTGTTGGTCTCTGTGTGTGTGTGTCTGTCCAAGTGTGTTTCTCTGTGTGTTTATGAGTGTGTCTGTCTGTGAGTGAGGGAATCTGCCAGACTTTCAATGCATGGGAGACTGTGTGTGTGTGTATTTGTCTCCCTTTTGTCTGTATTTGGAGGGGTCTGTGTGTGTATGCTGTATGATACCAGCAGAAAAGAAGAACGAATCTTTATTAAAATAAGAACAATTTCCAGTTGGGGAGGGGGATTTTAACATGTTTGTTTATGAAGTCAGTACACTTATGTGATACATGTGACTTTCCCTGACATATCAGACATGAGATGGAGGAAAGCCTGATTTCTAGAACACAGAAACATTGGCATGTGTTTATGCGCATGTAGACACATAGATCCTCAGATAGCCCTTTCTTTCCCCCTTTCATTCCCTTCTGCTCGCACCAATCTCCTTTCCTTTTCAGCTCATCCTCTGCTCCTTTCAGGATGGTCTTGCTTGTATGTTTGTTTGACCTGTTGACTTCAGTGAGGGTTGATCACATGGTCATGGGCAAGGGGTTATTTACCATAAGTAACTTGTCATTGGTTACATCACTAAAACCACTGATTGCCAACAAATTTTCAGGGAAGGGGCCAGCCATTGTAAGACCCTTCTCCTAGCAATGCTAAATATTTATAAATCCTTAGGGTGGGGAGGACTCATCATCAATTGATATTGTTCATCCATGTTAAAGTGAAAGAGAGCTTAGTTTTCTTGTTCAGTTGGTTATTTAAATGAATAGACTTCATTATGTCTCTGCATTGTATACTGGGCAAGCATACATGCAATATTATTTAAAAAAAAATACAACTTACTTTAGAGGAAGAAGGCCTAAGCCTGTGTAGCTAGCTCCTATTCCAACTAATTGTATGTGGGGAATTGCAGGCTGGTATCCAGTGGAGCTGAGGTCTGAACCATGATGGCCATAATTCACCCTCATGACACAGTAGGCATTCCCTCATGCTCCTGCAACTTGGGCCCCTGCCTAAGGTACCACCTCCCACAGCCTTCACAAGAGAAGCATGGTCAGTAGTCACATAAGCAATGGCCCAAGCTTCTAACCTTCAGGCTAAACTCCTCCCCAGTTACCTAGCAACAGTGAAGACCATAAAAAGGCATGCTCAGCCCCCATCTGGCTCTCTTTCTCTCACCCCTTTGTTCTTTTACCTCTTACTTCTCTCTCCTCTTCCCTTTGTCTTTCTCCTCTCCTTCCCTCTCCTCCCCTCCCCTCCCCTCTCTTCTCCTCTCTTCCCCTCCCCTCCCCTCCTACCTTCTCTTTCTCCCTTGCATTTCTACAATAAAGCTCTTAAACCATAGAGTGTCTCTGCTCCTTCAAGTCTCCCTGTGCACTCTGGTCTGTGTCTCTGGGGTGCTAGCAAGGTAGCTCCGGAGGATCCTCTGTCAAGGGTTGCCCCCTTTCCACCCCTGCCTCTTGGGTCAGGTATGCTCACCCGGGGACCTGTGGAAAGGCATCCAGCAGCTCTGCCTGTGTCTGCCTGCCCAGAGCACAGGAGATCTGGCCGGATGTTAGGCACCTTTCCCTTCCCCCGCTTCCCCCGCGCCCCCCTTTATTTTGTTCGCAGCAATTGTACTTCAGATCTAATATAGAAATGTTGCTGTGTATTATCTTATTCTATAACATGCTTAGACTGTTTACAATCATTAGTTCTCTGCCAATTTACTTATGGCAGTGGTCTCTTGTAGACACAAATGTATCTCAGATTATTTCCTTTAATTAGTGAGCCAACTAGACAACTAGATATTGATTATCACACTGAAGCAATACTGCAGATGCTATTCTCATCGGTATATGCTTACTCTACATTGCAACACTCTTCTGGTTTAATATTTAGAATTAATTTTTGCAATAGCATAGACAAGCTAAGTATTCAGCCTGTAATTTTACTAAATCTGATAGGATGGAAAAATAAGCAGCTGAAATATTCTAGAGCTACCTTTCAAGCTCCAGTGACCACAAGGATCATCTCCAAGTCTAGTCTCTTCAAATATGCCAGATGTATTGCTTTATATTGGCATTTCATATCCAGGCTTACGATCCTACAATTTGTGTGTATTGTTATTGTTCTTTTTGTGTGTGTGTATGATTATGATAAGAAAAGTGGTCCAAGCCCTCTGGCTGTGTCTGTCTGCAGTCAGCAAGCGGATGCAGCTCCCTTGGCTGGGTCTCTGCCCTGCCAATCTTTTCCTGGATTCCTGATTTCCTAGCAGATGCTCTTTTTAATCTCCTCCCATGTTAATTTTAAATATTTATTCATCGAATGTTTCCAGTCTCCTGCAAAGCAGGAGTTGATTTTTGTTCCATATCCACAGTGCTCATTAAATTGTTGCCTCACGGCTGTCTCTTTCAAAGGATGGTTAGCTTAAAGAGGGCACCCAGAGTGGATGCACTGAGCCTAACACCTTCTTAATGCATGGTGACTTTTGACTGAAGGAATGAGGTATAATAGTACATGACTGTACAGTTGTTACGCTCATGGCTATAAATGAAAGAATAGAATCAGCGAAGAATGGATTCCCACTTTCTCAGTGGTTTGTGGAGAGTTTAATATCATTATTTTGTGAGAAATATGGTCTGCCTAGTTGGTCTCTTTGGAGACATTATGGCCCAGCATTCACTTAAAGCACCAAAGGCCAGACGTTCCCTTTCTCTCCTTATTTGTGTCTGTCCATCCATGCCCACGTTTGGACTAATGCTTTTTCCTTCACTCTTTGCTGTGATTTGCTACAGTCTTCTGGTCTTAATTCTGGTCGTAATTCTGTTTCATTCCACCCTCCTCCCTGCCTACACAAAGCTTTAGCTATCAGCTCACTCATTTACCTTCCTGTAGCCAATCCCACTTCTTGATTTTACTGGGACTTCTTTGCTTGTGTGTTTATTCTCAGGAAATGTGACACACAAACTGGGCATCTGGGGAAATGCTCACAACTCAAGATTTACTTTCAAACTACAGCTCAGACACATGGATCTTATTATGCACATATTTACGAAATGTTTTACTTAAAGGCATTAGCCTATATTCTGCTGAAATGGTGCCTTAGTCTAAGTGACCTAAATTCACTAACTGAGTTCTTTACAAAACTATAAAACCCAAGCCTGCTGCATTATGGGATGGGTGTGGGGAACTGACAAATATAGCATCATGTTCTCAGGTGGACACCATTAGTTACCTTTGTTCTTTGCAATGCCCAAAGGATAAGATCACTTATGATTCTTTGCAGATGGGAAAAGTGGGCAGAGCACATGTGTCTGAGAATATCTATGCTCCCACTTCCTGTCACTTTGTCTCTGACTCTGAAGGACCTCTGTATCCCATTTGCTCCACAAGACTGACTATGAAGCTCCCAGATATAAACAGAACCATTTAATGACTATTACAAATGATACTTTGTATTAAAATTGTCTTTTTATTTTTTATCTAAGGTATAGGCTTGTTGTGTATCCCAGGATAGCATCACACTTAACATTGACTTTCCTGCTTCAGCTTCCTGAGTTCTAGGTTTAGAGTTCTGCACTTGGCTTAAACTTGCCAACACTATCTCTATCTCTATATCTCTATCTCTACCTCTATCTCTATCTCTATCTCTATCTATCTCTATCTCTATCTATCTCTATCTCTATCTCTATCTCTATATCCAAGTATTATCTTTTAACTGGTATCCATGACTCTATGAGTCTATATGAGATATAATTTGACAATTGTTTCATGAGTGATTAAATAATATAAATAATAATTAAATTAGAGAAATTAACACATCTATCACCATAAAACTTCATCAATTCTTTTAATGTGAAAATATTCAAACTGCAAGGGCATTATTTTAAAATGCTTTCACTCTATCATGTCTCAGAGTGTCAACTCACCTGACTGTCAAATTATTGTCCTCCATTGGCCAAGCTCCTCCCCTTACTTCCATTAGATCTCCACAGTCTCTGGTTAGCATGATTATGCTCTAGTTCCTCCTGAGACCAGGCTATAGAATGTATAGAATAGAGGTGCTGTGCTGTTACACGAGACTCTCCTAGTTTCCTAGTATTCCATCCTGCCATCTTGTATGTTATCCACTTGTCTGCTAATGGACATTCACATGCCATATCTATATGTCAGTGGTGCTGTGGTGACCACAGAGGACTGAGTCTCCTCCATGGATGGTTTCATCTCCTTTAGTACATATGAGGACTGAGATTGACAGTTCTATTTTTAGGTGTTTTTTTTTGTTGTTGTTTTTTGTTTTTTGAGGAATTTTCATGCTATTTTCCATAAGGAGCACAGTAATACACATTTCCTTGATTAACTATATATAAAAGTTTTCTTTTTCTATAGTCTTGATATGTGTGTGTGTGTGTGTATAAGTGTGCATGCGTGCATGTGTGTGTGTGTGTGTGTGTGTGTGTATGTGTGTGTGTATGTGTGTGTGTGTGTGTGCGTGTGTGTTTGATTTTTGGAAATTTTGTTATTCTACATAGAGAGTGGCTATATCCATCATGCTTTGGGTCTGCAGTTTCTCAATGGTTACTGTTGATGGTAAGGTTTTTGGTTTTTTTTTTTTTTTTTTTGTGCCTGTGGTTACCATATGCGAGTCTGAGTCCTTTCTTTTTTCTTTTCCTTTTTTTCAGTTGTGTTTGCCATCTGTAAGTCCTTCTGTGATGTATCACTCAGTTTGCAAGCCATCTGTAGGTCTTCTGGAGTCTCCTCAATTCCTCAGTTCACTGAACCACTGGATGACTTAGAGATTTTTTTGAAATCAGATTGTCTTAGTTCCTCATAAACTACTATTAACTCCTTGTCAGAGGTATAGGTCACTTCTTTTCTCTTTCCTTCTGAATTGTACTTTAGGTTTTATTCAGTTGCTTCCTTTGCAGTAGAGGAGTATTTAGCACTGTAATTTCATGTCTTAATTTTGATTTCTGTGCTCATGGAGTCATAGCAAACAAAAACAAAATCAAAACAAAGCAAAACAAAAGAACCACTATCCTTACCTGAATCAATTTATTGAGGGATTTCTTCAATTTTCTACTAAGAGTTTCAAAATTGTAGATTTCTTTAATCATTTTTACTTCATTTTTGTAGCTGGTAAGAGATAGGAGTTTAGTTGCACTCTTCTAAATACTGATACTAGATTTTCTGAGCACTGTTTATTGAGAGACTATTTGTCTTCCAATATGTTTTCTTGCCTCCCTTGACAAAATTCCCTTGCTTAGGGATGAGGTTAAAGCTGGTCGCAGAGATACTGTCAAGCATGGAACAGTCTCAGGTTGAAGGCTGATATTCTTCAAAACCTAGTGAAATAAGGGTTCTTTTTTAAAAAATATTTTATTAGGTATTTTCCTCATTTATATTTCCAATGCTATTCCAAAAGTCCCCCATACCCTCCCCACCACTCCCCTACCCACAGTCTCTGAAGAAAGAAATTAAAGAACATCTCTGAAGATGGAAAGATCTCCCATGCTCATGGATTGGCAGGATCAACATTGTAAAAATGGCTATCTTTCCAAAAGCAATCTAGAGATTCAATGCAATCCCCATCAAAATTCCAACTCAATTCTTCAACGAAATAGAAAGAGCAATCTGCAAATTTATCTGGAATAACAAAAAACCTAGTATAGCAAAAACTCCAGGATAAAAGAACCTCTGGTGGAATCACCATGCCTGACCTAAAGCTGTACTACAGAGCAATTGTGATGAAAACTGCATGGTAATGGTATAGTGACAGACAAGTAGACCAATGGAATAGAATTGAAGATCCAGAGATGAACCCACATACCTATGGTCACTTGATCTTCGACAAGGGAGCTAAAACCATCCAGTGGAAGAAAGACGCATTTTCAACAAATGGTGCTGGCACAACTGGAGGTTATCATGTAGAAGAATGTGAATTGATCCATTCCTATCTCCTTGTACTAAGGTCAAATCTAAGTGGATCAAGGAACTCAACATAAAACCAGAGACACTGAAACTTATAGAGGAGAAAGTGGGGGAAAGCCTCAAAGATATGGGCACAGGGGGAAAATTCCTGAATAGAACAGCAATGGCTTGTGCTGCAAGATCAAGAATTGACAAATGGGACCTCATGAAACTGCAAAGCTTCTGTAATAAGGGTTCTTAAACGCTTTAACCTCCCTTTTAGCTCACCACCCACCAGAAGTAGTGAAAAGGAAAGGTTAATAGAACAAAAGAGGATAGGGACCTGTTCAGAAATAGTTCTTTAGGAAGATTCCAACCTTTCTTGTCAGGATATCATGAGTTTAGTTTGCATGAATCAGCAGTCATAGCTCAATCCAAACCCCATTCAGGAATCAGCCATGGCAGTTCCATCCAGAAGAATCCACAAGGCTCTGAAAATCTGCCCAAGTCCTTGGAAGCTGCAAGAATCCATCAGAATACCACCAGAAGTTCTTGGTGCATTTTTCTCTATGAATTCATGACAAAAGATTATTACCTAGGAAGGCAAGGCAAACTAATGCCACAGCATCATCAGTGGAAACCAATGAAGCAAAGCCCAGTGAAGACCAGCAAAGAGTTGCAAGCTGATCCAGTGCCACACAGCACTATCCACTGTCTGTTGGGTTATACTTATACTATACCTATCCAAATGTCACATATTCTCTCAAGGGTCTATTCTAGCAAAACATTGAGTGCACTTTTTCCAGGCAGCTTTCAGAAAAAACATCAGTTATGTTCTCAGCAAAATATCTTCCCACAGGTCTGCCACAATAAAAAATCCTTGTATAAGACAGTTTCCAGAACCACATCACATGACACATCTAAGTCTCCTAGAAACCCAGAAATTTCCACTTCACAAGTTTAGTCTTCAATTCTGCATAGACACACACACACACACACATAACATGTATACACATATGTGTACACACACATAGACAGACACACACGTGCACATATAAACACACTTATACATACATAAAACACACCTGCATACACAAATTCACATACACCACATATATCCATATATGGATACATGTGTACATACACACATGCACATACAAACACACTTGTACAAATACATACACACATGTCCATACCAACATATTTATATACACATGCACACTCAGACACACATACATGCACACTTAAAAACACATGGAGACAACATACATTAGTGTAAATGGGTAAAGCAAATTTTAGAGTCTGTTTTCTGCCCTATTATTCAGTGTCTGTTTTCCTGATAAGGATTTGTTATTTGAATTTGAAGTCAGGTGATACAATATTTCCATTTTCTGTTTCACTTATTTCTAGAATTTCTTTTTGTAGTTAAATGTTTACAGAGTCTAAATGTGCTAAGGGGATTATATGGCTTCCACGTCCTGTGCCATTACTTGACTTAGTTTAGTAACATTTGAGACCATTGTTAGTGCTCAGAAGCACCTATTACAGAAGAAGTGATAGAGATCACAGATTGTGATAACAAAAATTCAATAGGAAGTTTGAAAATGGAACCAAAATGTACTATTTTATTTTTCCCTTGAAATAGAATTACATGATTATGACAACCTGTCATAATCACAAGGTATTTTTAGAAAGCCTGTTGGTGATCATAAGATAAAACATATAATATATACAGTAAAAGTAAAAATCAAACGCAAAGAATCAATGTGCAGCAGAGAGAGAAATCACTGAGCCACAAGGAAAAGACAGAAGATTACAGGAATGAGCAACCTGCAGGAAAGGAAGACAAGCATGAAATAACAGCCTCTATGACACTATGCCAGTGCTTCATCCCCTCCAAATAGAATTACTTTAATTGAAAAAGTATAAATTTTCTAAAAAAGTGGCATGAGGTAAAGGAAATGATAGAAATGGAAGACTCATTGTTAGGCAGTCTAAGAAGATAGATACACCTTATAAGAAAGACGATGAATGAAAAAGGATATCAAAACCACTGGAAATTAAGAGGAGGAATAAATGCTATCTGTCAAATAAAATAGATTTCAGATCAGAACTATGAATAAAATTAAACACAGCCATCATGTGATGGTGAAAGAGTCCAGACATCAAGACTATGTCAAAGTAAATACATGCATACCCACCAGAGGCACATCCAAGCAGATAAAGCAAACAGGAGAAAAGTGAAAGAGATGTGAACTCTTACAGCAACAGAAACAGAGGGACAATACCATATTTTCATTATTGGATTAGCCACTGAGACAGAAATTTCTGAGAAGAAGTAAAAAGTTATTAAAATAGCATCCTATCGTGTCCATAAGCTAGCCCTGAGCTAACTACAATAACATTTGCAAAAATATGCTTTTTCCAGAAATGTGTTCTCCCTTCAGCTTGATGGTTTTTCTCTCTGTGTTATAACAAATTTTGGTGCTCATAAAATATTAAGAAAATTCAGAGATACTCTGAATTAATGGAGTACCCCTTCTTGGCCTGAAGTGTTCCTTTAATTTTTTTCCCCCACAAATAAATATATTTATTCTCTGACAGTGTGAGAGGATTTAGCACCTAAGTACAATGCTTTAACATAACTCTACATTGACCTTCACTAAGTCAGCTGTAGATCATAAATTCTAAAGAAAATATCACACTTTGAGGCTAGAGGGATGGCTCAGAGGTTAAGAGCACTGGTTGCTTTTCCAGACATCTTGAGTTTAATTCCCAACAACAACATGTTGGCTTACAACCATCGATAATGAGATCTTGAGCCCTTTTCTGGCCTACAAGCATGCATGCAGGGAAAATGCTATATGCATAATGAATGGATGAATGAATGAATGAATGAATAAATAAATAAATAAATAAATTTTTAAAAAATAGAAAAAAGAAAACATGACACCTCACAAAAACTGTAGGGCCCATTCATTCCAAGGAGATGCTGTTGTTGCCTTGACTTGTCACTAGTGAGGGTGAGATAACCTCTTAGCAGTTAGGTCTGCTATCTGGAGGAGCTGGCCATGTTAAAGCTCTGGAACATGCATACATTACATTCCCTGAATTCTCTGTCCCATGTTGCAGTAGCTCTGACTGTAAATCAATTTCATTTCTAGCATCATAAGAGGGCCCCTGTTGCTAAAATTCATCAAGGCTGTCCTGTGGTCTTTCTGTAATATTATACACAGTCATGCTCAAGTCAGGCAAGCATCTCTCATTTGAGATCTCTAAGATCCACTCATGGAAGAATGAATTAGAAAAACGAGAGCCTTATTTATTATCTTTGCTTGGCATTTATTTTTAATTCCATTATATTAAGTTTAATCTCACATTAAACTTAAAACTGTACATAGGAAAGGATGACATTCATAGCTCGCATACTGTATAATGCATGGGTAGGTTTCAAAACATCTCTCTCCTCAGACACTCATGGTAGGAATTTGGTAGATTGAGCTTGTGCAGTTTTCATACATTGCAATCACATCAGTGTGGGATCACAATTCAACAGTAGCTTAACGCTAGGCAAAGACTATTTCATGGCAGATACCTGGTCTTTCTGGATCAGTTAGTATTTCTGTCCCTTCCCCTTTCAATAACTGAGACTTGAGTTTGATGTCTGATATAGATGTTCCACTTGGAGCTGAGTTTTCCAGAATCTTTCTAGATTCTCCACATTATGGCCAGCTGAGGATATGTGTACTAACCATCAAGAATTGCACAGAGAAACTTATCTGGTGAGAGCTAGAGATGCACTTATCTATGGGTGTGGAAACAAGAACTCATGGTACAGATCATTACTGTGAACACTTAACAGAATAATACCACTGAGTTCTCTGGCCCTATGGCCTAGGCAGCTGGGGATGTTCTTTGCCAAGTTAATGTTAGGGTTTTTATTTTGTTGAGAGAGATTTAAATCCAGTCAGAAAACGACTGGTTAGTTCCATAGCATTATGTTACTATTGCATCAATGGACAGATTTTGCCAGTCCAGAGGTTATTCTTGCAAGCAGGTTTATAACTGGGTAAGATCATTACTGACTTTTCTTCCCTGATAGTGTGCATAGAACGTTCTGGCATTATGGATTTTTTCCAGTATGAAATAAACTACAAGCTTGATTTCTTCTGGTCTTATGTCTGAGTGCTTTGGACACATATATCAGGTTCTAGATGGTAAATAAAAGCAACAGCAACAGCCTATAGTAGGATGCCATTGGCCAACAACCCATATCACTTTTTATCTTAGAGCCTATTGTGTCTAGGAGAGGCATTGTTCTCCATTATAATGTAACTGTAGTTATACCCCTTTATATATGACCATGTATATGTTTTAGGAAGCCTCTATAGTAGCAGTGAGTTCCATGCACATTTTCAAAGGTCTTTAGTTATCACTCTCCGTATTCTCTCTCCATCTGGCCTTCATATCTCACCTATTTAACGCATCTTGTTTCCTTATTCTGCTTTCCCCATTCATACCATTTATAGTCTATCTCAATTATCATGAATCTACCTGCATGGCCCCTTAATGGTTTCCTACCTTCTACAGTACTCTAACTTAAACACACACATATCTGAATACTCAAAGTCAGAGTCATATGAGGCACATATGAGGCAAACATGTTGGTACTTCTGGGTCTAGTCTCAGACCTGAAGCCAGTTGTTAGCAGTCTAGTATAACTGCTCTGTCACATACTCTACTTAACAATGTTCCTTATCATTATAATGTAATTGATGAATAAACTTTGGGTATTTTTGTTTAAATTAGCATCATTTCCACATCTATAAGTTTACTCTTATAATAATGTTAAAATAACAATTTTGTGTTTTACAATCAATTTCAGTAAGTTTTTTAACATCAATCTATGTACAATAATCTTTAATGTTTTGAGTCTAATAGAGAGCTGTCAGTTTTCCAACTATTATATATTTTCAGGTAACACATATTGATTTCATTTTCAACATCTAGTTATTTTGGGATGATGAAACAACACTGGATTCTTTATTGTTCTTCAAAAGTCTGCTTAATTTCTCTTTTAGATGGAAATCAAGTCATCTGAACTCAAGCTATGAAGTCCATTTCTGCTGGGACTGTGGAACTGGGTGACTCAGTGGACAGCCTCTCCTCCAGCATCCATCTACCAGACAATGCTTTGCACAGAAGCTGGAAACACTTACTTTAGTACAACTTTCCTTCTTCTCTGGGTTGAGGAAAGCAATCCCAGTTGTGAAGAGCTTTACATATCCTATATCAATTTATTTTGGGTAAGGTCGTTTACAGGAATATTCATTTAGCAGCAGGAAGAGACATGTTGCTTTACTCAACACACTTATGGCTCCTTTGCTCTTAAATTTCCTTTTGAAATGTATGAATTTTCATCTTCTTTCTTAACCAATGAAGCAGCTGACCTTTAGTGACTGAAGTTGCAGGTTTCTACTGCATCTCTTACAGGCCAGAATATCCACAAACACACTGTGCCATCCATGTAGTTGCGATTACCCATGAAAAAGCACTTATCAGGTCATGGCTTGTAGTTGTGTTTATAAGTTATAAAACTTTCCAGTGTTTATAAAACGTGTACTTTTGTTTTAACAGTTTCACATTCTTTTACACTAGTTGTATGAATCTCAAGATGGTATTATCATTCAGTGTGCTATTCTGCTGAAATTTTTATAAATCTTTGCACATAATTACATGTAATATTTAGAAAACTACACTTACTGCATTTCAAAACCAATTCTATTTTTCTCAAATGCTCTGCATCTTTAAAGCCTCATTAAAGTATAGCTTCTTCCAGAAATTCTAACTGTAACTTGAGATCTTCTTTGGAATTGCAAATAAGCTATTCTTCTATTCAGTCTTAGCAGATTCCTTCAGTATTCTTCTCACAACATATGCAAACACTTCCTTCTTTAAACATTAAAGGATCTGTACCATTCCTAGTGGAAAGATGATGGCTTTGGTCATCCATGTTCCATTGTAGAGGGAGTGATACATGCAGCCTGGCACTGAGCATAACTGACACAGCTTACCTGTAAGGCTTCAGATGGCATCTTCTCTTTGAAACTAACAACTGTGTAAGTTTTTCCTAAGATGTGATGGTTCTTGTGGTGATATTTTCTTTGGTGTTTATCTTATTTTTCTTCATCACTAATTTTGTAGATTTTTGTAAGATACTTATTTTTCATATATATCCACAGAGAAAAAAATGCCTCATAGAATTTCTAGCAAGATTCTGGTAATGACAAGAAAATTGTTTGGGCATGTGTTTGGAAGGCACTCTGTAGTTTAACTTAAGTCTGTTTCTGGGTTGTGTTCCATAGAGGAGAAGCAAATGTCACTATTATCAAATTAAGCCTTTTATTTGAAGTTCTGATAGAAATACTGTCAGCATTTGAATGCAAATCTAATCAGAACATCTGTGATTTCTCCTTCCCTTCCTTTATGGACACAGAAAGAGTGTTTGTGAAGTATCTGGGGCTGCATTTTCCTCTACATGATGATAAGGAAACAACTCTCACTGACAGAATCGTGGTTACCACTTTCAGAAATATTTGACTATGTTTATTCCTAAGACATAGAGATGATGGCCATTGTCTGTTTTTCTGGGTACTTACTGACTTTGCTACTGTCTAGGTTTTCTCTACTGCTTCTAGTCCTATCATTTAAATACATGAGATTAAAATGAGATTACCTGAGATTAAATACACCACACACCAATGTGTGGTGGTCTGAATGAGAATGGCCCCTAGAGGGTCGCATAATTGAATCCTTAGTCATCAGGGTGTAGCATTACTTGAGAAAGATTAGGGGGTGTGGCCTTGTTGGAGGTTCTGTATCACTTGGATGGGCTTTTAGATGTCAAAAGTACATGGTAGGCCCAATCTTGATGTCTCTGCCTGTAGATCAGGATGTAGCCCTCAACTACTTCTCCAGCACCATGTCTGCTGTGCCTGCCTCCGTGTTCTTCACCTTGATGATAATGGAAGAAGTCTATAAAACTGTAATCAAGCCCTAATTAAAATTTTCTCTTGAATGAGTTGCCTTGGTCATGACATCTCCACACAGCACGAGCATAGTAACTAAGAGAGAAGTTACTAGGTAAGGGTGGGATATTTATATAACAGACCTAACCATGGTTTTTGTTTGTTTGTTTTGTTTTGTTTTGTTTTGTTTTTGACAAATATGGAAGGCTTTAAGACTTTGGATTAGAATATTGGTTGGATTCTTCTAAAGGGACTTAATGAGATACCCCGGTAGGAGCCTAGATGAGAGTGGAGAGAACACTGGAGCAGCTTAAGACATTTCAGATTGGAAGAACCCAGCTTAAGTCACTGCAGAGGGATGGATATAAGTAAATGTCCTACAGACCATTCTTCTGATATTTTGGTGAAGGTTGTGGCTGTCTTTTGCGCTTGTCCTAAAAACCTTTCTGAGGCTTAGTTAAAGAGTTTTGGCTTAATGACATTGACAGAGGAGACTTTTCAAGATAGTCTAATAAGGCTCTTTCCTGTGGTTATTAGTGGTCACTCTTATGCAGATCTAGCATGAAAACAAGAGAGTGGGACACATTGAAAGTATACAGTTTGAAGAGAAAAGGAACATGGGAAGTGTAATGGAGCTGCGTCCCAGGATCTAGGAGATAAAACATTTAAAGAAAAGCCTGACTGCCACTAAATGGAATAAAGGGAAGAATGGCCTCACGGAAGGACCCCACCAAGGTTACCTTCCGAGATGTGAAGAAGAATCCAGGGAAAGATTAAGCATTGAAGGAAACTATGATAAAAGAAAGCAAAAACACTGTCTGAATGCTGTGAATTGAACCTTGGTCTCTGTCATGAATCACTATGTATAAACCACTGTATATAAGCCACTGAGCCATTCTCCAGCCCTGCAAGCAAATCTTTTTAATAAACTCATCCTTAAGAAAAAAGGAAAACACAAAACACAAAATACA